>NC_069144.1:43988983-44224025 GCF_943734635.1 Anopheles cruzii | reverse complement strand
CTTTTACGCTCGGCCTCTCCCTTTCTCGCAGCACTGCGCTCCGGTGTGTAGAGGTGTGCGCTGTCGGACGGCGGATACCCGATACGCGCTTTGGCCTTTTTGCTAACTTTATCCTTTTTCTGCTTTTTCCTCTTTTAATCTGCATCCATCCTGCTACCTGATTTTCTCTCGCTCTCTCTCATCAGACGGTCACTTGCTGGTTTCCCCGGCGTTAACAAAGCGGCGCGTCACCGATCATGGAACCGTCCGTCTGGCAGGCGACAATAATAGCGCCGAGAAATTGCCAACGGGGCGCGGCGGCGGGGACACGTCTGCTGCTGGCTGATGGCTAGACAGATTTTTTGCTCCCTCGACGAGCGCACGGGCGCGGGGAAAGGGTGAGGGGCACAGACAGGAAGCCAAAGGTCGAGAAGCGGAATCACGCTTCGCAGTAACACTTCGCGAGAAGCGAGAAAACGTTGCGAGCGTGTGATCCAAGGATTGTTGTTTCAAACCCAAAGCGATCCCAGGAAGCAAGGTTCTGTTTTGTGCATCGAAGTAGGCACGTCGCCCGTCATTTGTTTTACTTTTTATTTCGCGAATCAAACTGCAGAAAATAGCCTAAATTTTCGTGTGGTTCGACCCCGTGTGTGTGTGGTGTCCGTACGCACGCACGCACGCACGCACGTGTGTGAGTGTCACCCGGGTGTGTTCGTTTCGGGATCGGTGACCTTAGCGTCGCAATTAAAAAAACCCCAAAGGAAACACGAACCAAACATTCTGCCAGTCCCTGCGTCGAAAAAGACGGTTCTTCCCCTCGATTCTAATTCCGGTAGCTCTGCTGC
Source organism: Anopheles cruzii (assembly GCF_943734635.1). Classification (NCBI taxonomy): domain Eukaryota; kingdom Metazoa; phylum Arthropoda; class Insecta; order Diptera; family Culicidae; genus Anopheles; species Anopheles cruzii. Next base: position 44,223,201 of record NC_069144.1, on the reverse strand, counting down.
TGCAGGTGGTGTATGATGCCGCGTGTGTGTGTGTGTGTGAGCGTTTTCTCTTTGCCGCTGCGAGAGGATTCGGTTATGACGGGTTTAGAATTCCCAAAAAGATTCATTCCGTAAGCGCCAATGTTTGTACACAAATAACGTCTCGTGTGGTGAAATCCAAAAGTGCGTCAAAACTCGCCAATTTACACGGTGTAAAACGGTGGGAGTGTGCGCGCCCGCCGGGATCCGTGGGATTGTTTAGCTTGTTTTCAACACACCCGCCATGTTGGCTGTGTTGTTTGTTGTTTACAATTCACACCGTCACGTTGGACGGGCACCACTACTACGACAGGCTGCCCACTAACCTTCCAACCTGTGCCGTGATAAATACTTCCACGCAGGACAACAACAAAAACAGTCTTTCACAAGCCGCGCGCCCTCGGAGTGATTAGGAAGGTATTTTTGCGATTGCGACCCAAAATATTCGCTTGGCGCATAAGGCTGTCCTCGAAGCGGATTCTGAACCGAAATCCTGCCACATCTTTGACTCACAAAACTGTCGTACCGTGTCGAGTTGTGGTAAGATAAATGTGTGAAAAGAAACAGGTACACCCGTGACAGTGACAGGCTACGAAAAAAGTACGGCCACTTTAATCGCTGCCTCATAAAAAAGCTGCATTTTCTTTCTCTCATCATGCTCTGGTGTTGTTATTCCCCCCCTGTTTACAACCCGTAGGCGCCTGATAAGCGAGCAGCTCGTCAAAAAGTGGCAACAGATTACGTGAGGTGAAAAGGTAGAAAAAAAAGTTATCGAAAAGTGCTGATTCCAGTGAGTAAACACAGAAGAAAGGAAAAAAGTGCTTGTGAAGGGAAAAAGTTATCCCGAAGGTGGTGGTGCTTTTCAGCAACAGCAATCGTCGTGAAGGTGTGTGAGTGATCCGCCTCACGCGCCTCACCAACACACTTTTGCGGGCCGTCGCCGCGTCTGGAACAGGACGCAGCCGGGGGGAAGAGGAGAAGTGGAGTGAGAGTTGACCAGCGCCGCGGCGCGAATACGCACCTCACTAACACACACAGCCATCGGCAGCAGCGATGGCGGGCGTCTTTGATTTGGAGCTCCACGAGGAGGATAATGTTCACGATTCCGACGACGACATCATCGAGATTGAGGACGTAAGTAGTAGTAGTACTGGTGAAAAGGATCCTGGAAAAGTGCAGTAGTAGGCATAGTAAATGAACGTTCGCAAGGAGTACTGGATTGTGGTGTGGAGCTTTTGATTCTTGTTAAAAGGCCTCCAATGTTATGGTTTTAAATTTATTACAGTTCCTTTTTTGTCATTTCCTTTTAATACATTTTATTTATTCCTATCCTTTTCGGTTTCGGTTTATCGTGGTCCGGTTTATTTGGTGCAGACCACAGGGTGGAACACACCTTTCACTCCGTCCAGCAAAGCGGCACACGATTCGGGTCCGCAAATGGACAGCTATCATTTACACGGCCTTTTTGGCAGTGGCGCCGTTCCATCTTGGCGGTTAATGGGAGAGTGTCCTTCGTGCCCTAGCCCAAGAAGTCTGCAAACCCGGGAGCAATGCCCTTACTCGAGAGAACCGGCAATTTTGGATCTCCTTTCCAGTCCCGCGCGCGCGATTTGGAACCATTGTCCTGTCGGCGTGTGTGTGTGTGCCACTGGTCAGCAGTCCGCCACTGGCGTGAACGGCGCGCCTCGTGGAGTTCATGAACCTCGCTCCCCCTGCGTACCGAGTCTGACCTCGGTCAGGCGCGAACAGGAGGAATTTTAAAGTACCCAAGTCCCGCGGTTTGCCGGCAGAAGAGTTCATTCCCCGGACCTGGGAGAATAAATTTTGCGCCAACCACCCAAGCACCGCACCGGCCGCCACCGAAAACCAAAAGGGGGATCCGAAGGGAGAAAACGAGACAAAATGGCCCCCCAAAAATGCCTAATACGAGCCAGAACGAAAAGCAAAGATACTTCCGTCTGTTGCGCCGCGACCCCCAAAGCCGGGGAAAGAACCGGTCGCCTTCTTAAGTACACTTTGGCGCGGCGTGAGGGCTGGGGGGAGGAGGCTTGGGGGGAACCTCAAACACCGCAGTTCTGAAGCGTGCAAGTGGCGCAGCGAAAAAAAAATGGGGAGAAGGAATAAAGAGACGCAATAGCAAGACGCGCCAAACACACACACACACAAAGCCTTGACAAGGGACGGCCGGGAACCGCAACAGTGCGGCAGCAACAAGAATAAAAAGCAATAGCAACAACAACAACGGCGATGGGATAGAGAGAGAGAGCGAGTGAAAGAAAAGTTCTTTGACATCTGACGCAAACTCGCGGTTTACGACTGAGGGATCTGTGGCCGTGTTGTTATCTGCTTTATTTTGACCGGCACGACGGTTGGGTTTCTGTTGCCCGGTTCCTTGTTTTGCCCTGCTTTTTGGGATCGCTTTCGTTCGGTTTGCACTCCGTGTTGCATTTCGTTTTGCCCATTTTCGTTCTCGACTTTCTTGCCCCAACACTTGCATCCGGCATCATAAACAAACATCCCCCGTTTTCGCAAACGTCAGGCATTTTTAGAGGCATCGCAGCCAGCGTGGATAATTTATCTTCGCCCCAAATGCGTCTTGGGGCTACCGAACGCGAATTTGGCAAAAGCTTTTTTTGGAGAAAACATTGACTCATATGTTGGTGGTCGACATGGCGAGTGACCCCATTCGCTGCTGCGCTGGGCCGACGAAACTTTGTTGTGGAGCACCTGCGCACGTCCCAAATGCACGCTTTACTGAACGGTCCATTCATCATCCCATCTCGCGTGAGTCGGGAGAGTCCCATTTGTCAAAATAAAATTAATCAGCCAGCAGCCAGGTGCTGTTGTTGTCCGATTGCAGCTGCGTGTTTCATCTGGGTTCCCTGCGGCTTAAGGGCTGTGTTATGATGGACCAACAGGAGTCATAAATAGAGTTTGGCTGCCATACATAATAACCGATAATCCATGGCCACCTTTCTCGGATCATTGTGTAGCGAACGCGTGAAACGACTGATCCTTACCGTAGGAGAGACTGTCACAAGTACCTTCTATTTATATTGCACACAGAGCGCGCGTGCTTGGAGTTTGAGATTGGCCGAGCGCAACATTATTGGCTGCTGCAAGCCACGATCCGATGATACGCTGATGCCGGTTCTGCGAAACCATTAACCTTTGCAAATGCCAATAACAGTTCCGATTCGTTACGCGCGTGCACTGCACGGGGTCGTCGTGAGTGAATCGTTCGACGTTTGTTGTTCCCGGTGGCTCTACTTCGCAAAAGCGAAAATTCCCAAGTCATGCTCTCGCACATATGCGGTGCGTCATGATGATGTCGTATTTGCTATTGCACCATATTGCCTACTATTACGCCGTCACCAACACCACCCCATGGATGGACCTCACCGTAGCAGCAAAACGCATCGTAGTAGGCTTCGATTGGCTGAACGAATGCGTGACGTCACGTCAGGCTCCCCGATGTAGGACTCCTCCCCCGTTTTCTGCGCGCCGTGTGCAATTGCCACCCGGTGCAATGTTGGAGCCCCAACCCCCCCGCCCAACCCTTTGGTTGTTGATGTTTTGCATCATGCACACTGCGGTTTCATTCATCCCATCTTTATGCAGCTGCGCATGGGTGTGTGTGTGTGTGCGAGTTACTCATCGTTCTCTGGCCCTTGGGATCGGGAAGGCCTCCATTCACATCCACACAATGGAATTGGCCCAACATCCTTCGGGTAGATCGATACACACGCTCATCGAATGTGGCCATTAATACGTTTTTATCGTCGCAGATTGCAGGTTTTGACGTTTGCAGGGATACGTCAGCAAGTAATGATTTCGATGAATTCCGGTAAAGGGAGAGCGTCCGGCGTTGAATTCGACGATTCGGATGTTACCATCCTGTGCCGGGTGGCGACTGTCGGAATCGATTCGTGTCGTGGCAACATTTGCATCGATCCCTTTTTCTCTCTCTTTATCTCAATCTGCTGCGGGCCGGATGAGTAATTCGCCTTCGTGGAAAGCCAATGACGCGATGTTCTCGTTCGTGCCACGTAGGAACCAGTTAGTCATATTGCTTTTCATCTCTTTTTGTAATTTTTCCTCAGAGGAGTATTATTCATTTTCCTCCTATTTCCAAACCGTCACCGTCAGTTTCCGTCCAAATTGGCCGACAAATGCGAAGTATTTAGTTAGTCATCATGGCACAATCAATCTTTGGACGGCTTTAAATCCGGTGACCGCTTTTTGGGGAATCGATCAGCTGTTAGTTACGACGGCGATTTATCTGGTACCGTTCACTGTTCGGATCCACATAAAACTGATCGAAACCCCTTTTCTGGTTCCCAGTCCACAGACCGCGGGAACCACCACGAATGTGCGTTGTTTCAGCAACACATCAAAGTACCGCTCACGAGGGGGGGCCCCTACGGTTTCTTCGGCTCAGTGCGCAATTAACAGTAAAAAAAAACCACGATCTACAATCGAATAAAAGCCACAGAGATTGGCTTGGTGAGAGAGAGGCCATCTTGTGCTCTCTCGGGTGTGACAGATCGTTACATCGGACGTGTATGTTTTCAATGCAATCAAACCGCTGCCGCCGGGTCTCAGGGAAGAAGAAACTGTATTACTATCTGCACCGGTCGAACGCAGGATTTAGTGTTTTCGGAGCCCTCCCCATTCGGAGCCCTCGTGACTAACACTCGTCTGCGTCTGCGGGTGTGAACATAACCGAAAAAACCCACCTTTCGCGCGGTGGATTCGCGATGACCCCATTTCGCGCGGGCGCGGCCTATTTCTTTCACTTGCGCGCCCGCCCAACTCTGCCCCTCGGCCGGCGGCAGGGTGGGTCACCAACGGTGTTCCACATTGCCAAACAAACGCAATTGCCACGCAGCGATCGTGAGTCGCGTGTGAGTCGGCTTAAGATGTTGGCTGCGTTGCGGCCGCAAAAGTGTATCACCACCGCGAGCGACCCCACGACTCACCGATTCTATGTCATCAATGGCCGCCGCCGCCGCCGTACCGGTGGGTCCGAGAGAAAGAGAAAACTAGAGCGAACGGGAACGGGGCGTGAGGCGTGCGAATGGAATTTGCCTACTTTCCCTTTAGTGGGCCAACGCGCCGAAGGGGACAAAGTCGAGCATATGCGCCGCTGGTGATTATGCCACATTCTTCACTTATCGCGCGCGATAAGCCGTGAGTTTTGAGCATTGGGTGGGAAAAGTGAACGGAGGAAAACTCCGGCGCGTTTTATTGTGTCTTCGAGCGGTCGGCAATTCACTCGGCAATTTTCCCCGAAAAGCGGGTGGGCGCCAAATTTATTCGTCAAACAACGCCGGCCGCCTCCACCGAACGGCGGGTGTTTTTATGCTCTATTTCTTTGCTCGCGCGGTGGCGGTGAGTTACGGTCACCATGCGCCTCCATTGGAGCGTGGCCACAGCCAGCCAGCCAGCCAGGTCTTATGAAATTGTGTACCGAGAGACGTGTGGCGCCAGCCAAACCGCCAACTCTCTCGCCGGCGGATTACGATCGGATCGCATCGGAGGCACGCACGATTGTGTCCCTAAAAATACTCTCGCCAACGGACACCACCTCCGGTCGGTTAGTACGGGTTGTTACTCAAGCGATGCGCGCGGAAGGGACTTTAGGACACGTCGGGGGGGATGATGGATGCAGAGTTCGGCCAATGTTGTGCATCATCTGTGTGCAGTCGGCGGGAGTGCTGTGCATTCGTGACAGCAGCAGCAGAAACGTGCTTGGCAAGTCGAAGGCGAGATAAACTTCTCAACGACGACGACGACGGCGCTCCTGTCGTGGAGTTGGACGTCAACGGCGCCGCCGCCGCCGCCGCCCGAGAGATTCGACACAACAATTATTTTCGTATTAGAAGCCCCCACGCCTGTCAACGGTGGTCGGTCCGTCGGGCCTAAATATAGTTCCGACGTGGGGGCCGGAGAGAGAGAGAGAGTAACGTCACACGCCAAGCAGCAGTATCCGACATCTATCCGCCAAGGAGTGTAGCATTCGTCCTGCCCGACACTTCCGTTTTGTGTGCTGTCTGGTGCCGGGGGTCTGGTGTGGCCGTGGGGCACCCGCGCGATGATCGGGACTTATTTTTAGAAAGTTTTCCCTTCGCACGGCGGGCAAAGTTGTCGTTTTTGTCGTTTTCGTGGCGACTCTAGCTTTTTTTTCTCGTCTGCTCCGCCACCGCCGTCGGTTGCGAGAGAGAGGTATTCGAGGAATTTCCACTTTTTCCTGGCTGTGTGCTGCTAACCGGCCGCCGGGCGCCTTGCATCTCTTCTAGGCGGGTTTTCCGCGTAACTGGAAACTGCGCCCCCGTGGGGGTTGTTTCGAAAGGGGAAGCTCCAAGTGTGCCCTTCGAAGGCCTCGTTACTTAATGTGTGGCCCGGGCACCGAGACGATCGATATCGGTTTATGTCGCTTCTTGAGATGTTCCGAGATCGACTCCTGTTAGCGATCTTCGTTTGAACATTGTTTCAAAGAAGGTATTTGCCATTTTTTAAATTTATTTTTATTCGATCGATTCGCCCAATAATACTATGTGAGTAAGCATAATTTTGCTGTCATTAGGAAGACGACTATAGACCAATGGAGACCTCTACCTCGACCTCGCAAAAATATCTCCTTTATTGGTCACCGATTTGCGGTGATTGACATTCGTGCAAAGTTCGACTTCCTATTTGTGTTATCGTCGGCGATGCCCGGTTATCGTACGTGGCCACGCAAGTCTCGCGATGATGGTCGCCTAAAAAACCAAAGAAAACACGCCGGTGTTTGTCGGCTCGTGAAGAAAGCTCCCTCTGCTGGGAGTCCTCTTTATCGGCCGGGCCCCACTATCACTCGCCCCGAAAGCCCAGAGGCCAACCCGTCGTCGAACACAGCGTATCCACCGGTTGGTTACCGCTGCTGGCGGTGTTGGTGTGCGTTAATAGAAAGAGTGGTCTATGAACGAAACGAAATCGAAGAGCGACGCAGAGTGGTGGTGGCGCTGGCCTTACCTAACTGTAGACTGTGTCGTGGTCGTGTGGAAAAGTTTATACGCAATGCTTCAATGCACCGCGCAGACAAACACACACACGCGCAGATGAAAAAGAGACCACACGCCGGTTGGCCGCGAGGGGAGGGCCGAGGGCGGCCGCCCAGTCCCCCAAAAGTGGGTCAATGACGAATGGTTATTAGACGAAAACGGAGCAGAGCCGCGGGCGGCGCAGAGATGAAGAGAATAACAGTCAAAGCAGGCGGCGGCAGCGGTGGGCTTATAGGGGGGAATACAAAGAAGAACCAAACAGGGGAAGAAAAATGGTGCACCGGAGGCCCCCCCTTTGGGACTACTTCGATGGGGGGGGGGGCTGGTATCCATCGATGGTGTACAGTGACTGACGAAATGATGGTTGCTGCGATCGCACGCCCGTTGTTGATGTAACCCTCCTCCGTCGTCGTTCAGGAAAATAGTAATCGAAAAAGGGGCCAATGTTTTATTAAAATTGAAGACTGATCGAGCGATTTATACAAAAGATTGTTTAATCGAATTTTGTAGCCAAATATATGTTGGATCATCGCGAAATGTCGTTTAGTAGGCTTCGTTGCTCGTTGACTAGCGGCGTGGTCTCTCTCTCGGAAGGTTCATTTTAAGTTATGACTACTGAATGGTCCATCAATTAGGATGTTATTGTGGTGAAAAAGGTTTGATAAATCAATCCTCAGTGGCGCTTGACAGTTACATAATCCTTACCCCCGTTCTTGGTTCGGCCTTTCACTCGGCAAACGCAGTTTCATAAAGTCCCCAACTTGTTGCAATTGCATCTCTTGTAGTGCACGAACGGCCATTCCGGAACCGCCGTGGTGAGGTGATAAGATACATTCCTTATCTGAAACCGCTCTTCGGGTACGTTCGACTCTCCCCGCCCGCGATGATCATCCGGTGAATGGGGCCCCGAGAACGGTCGGAATATGAAAGCAGCTCCATTAATGCAGCCGAACCCCGCAAACAAGACAAACCTGATCGACTGGTGGTCAGACCGGGGACCCCTTGGCTCCGACATTGAATAAGCAATCGGTGACGGGGAGCTCTCCACCAATGCTCACCAGGTGACGGTGGTGGCGGCCACCCTGGGCAAGTGGCAGGCTGTGTTGTAACGCCGTTCCGGGTCGAGCGGGTTGGAAGAATTCTCGTCGCCTCGGCAAGGTCGCGGGAGGATGGCAGAGAAGCCTGTCTCTCTGGTGTGTGGGGTTTGGGTGTTACACAGCCAAGAAAACCGAGAGTTTCTGTGACGGCGGTGGCGGTGGCGGCGGCGGCGGCGGCAGTGGAATCTGTATCAGTAGGTCACATAGCTCCTCGGGCGGGCTAGGGCTTGTGTGATGGGGTTGGCACAGTTTTCAGCTTCAGCAAGCGGCAGCGGTACCACTCTCTTCGGAGTCCGCAGTAACTGTCCGCCGGGTGGACGAGTAACGGAACTTCTAGGAATTTTTCGGAAAGACAGTCGGATCTTAGAGGTTCCAGTTTTTGGGGTTCCACAAGGCGAAAATCCAATGAGGTCCCTTTTGATACGTTTTTCGATTTAGTGACGTATTTAATCCAACATTCAAATATGGCTAGTTGGCTAGAGCAACCTACACGAAACGTTCCAGGAACACTCGCCATGTAACACTCGTCGTGTAATCGTTTACCAGCGAACGGTACCACCGTAGAATGTTTCTTGGAACAGGAGCATTTGCATAAGCCCCCCGGGGGAGCATTCCTCGGGGCACGGGCGCGCGTGTCCGCGAGCTCCACAGAGACCGCTGCGCCATTGCAACTTACAACTTGTGTGGCTCGACGCGTAACGTGGTCGTCAGAATCGGAAAGAACACCACCTACCTTTCGCTCGCTCTCTCTCTCCTTCTCGCTGGCGCCAAAAAGACGACAAATACAACGACGGCTTGTTGCAGTTTTGCCACGGCCGTGTCCACGTGTCGCCGCGCGCTGTTTGTTGAAAGCTTACGTCGTCGCCCCGGCAAGGCAGGCATAACGCATTTTTAGTGAAAACCGAACGGAAAACAAATAAACAACTCTCGCTCGCAGCATATGCAATCGATTGACGCAATTAGATATGGTGTGGCCCCGTGTAGCACCCCAGACTGCGTGGCAGAGAGAGAGAGCGAGAGAGGAGGGACCCTTGCTCGTTTGCTAATGATGATGATGATGGTCGCGTATGTAATGCGTACCGTTACACTATGGGACACGGAAACACGGAATTATGGATCGGTCATGGGCGAATGTCCCATAGTGTACAGGGAGGCGTTCCATGTGCCGAGAGAGCGGGCCGTAGAAAGTACTAGTGTGTTCAATAAGTTCGTAACGGAGGGCCCTGCTATGAGCCTAATTTATTTTTTGTTAAATTGGTACACTCTTCATATGAACGTATGAGAAGTTTCATTTCAATCGGTCACTTAATTTTTGTGTTAGAAGCCATTTAGTATCGATGCGTTACAGTTTTTTTTACAACGGAAAAAATCAAGTATCGTGAGGAGATTGAATTTTTATTTAAAAGCAAAGGAAATTTATGAACAAATGTTGAAAGTACTTAACCGACTAATCGACTGCACTTAGTACAGTGGAAAGATGGGTGCTGAATTAAAAGAAGGTCATACAAGCCTTCAAGACGATCCACGTCAAAGACGTCCAAAAACCAATATCAACACCTGAATTCGTAGAAAAAATACAGGATATCGTATTGGAAAATCGTCGAATGGCTGGAAGAGATTTAGTACCAGGCCTAGTCATCTCATTGAGCAGTATCACCAATATTTTTACTGAAGTATTGGGTTTCAGAAAGCTCTGTGCAAAATGTCGGTGCCGCATTCCCTAAAAATGGAACAATGCACCCCAAGTCATAACCGCATTTGGAAAATGGCAAAAATCCATGAATTAAAGTTCGAATTGTTGGAGTATCCACTGTATTCACCAGATTTGGCCCCTAGCAACTTCCATCTGTTTTCAGACCCATAAAAAGCATGCATGAAATGTGTTTTTCATCAAATGATGAGCAGCTGCGAAAGCGTATTTTGAAGCTCTTCCAGTTTCTCACTTCAGAGATGGAATTTATAAATTGGAGTCTCCTTGGAACTAGTGTATTGATGTTCAGGAAGGCCATACTGAATAATAAAGTGTATTTCAAATCGTGAAAATGTATTTTTCTTATCGACCATACGAACTTATTGAACAGCCTAGTAAGTGCGTAGTTCTGGCGTGCACAATTCGCCTCTCAGGAAGAGGAAGTCTTACAAACGCCGCAGTCCGCGCCAGTGCGGTGGCTTCCTCGTGGCCTCGAAGTGGCTACAACTCAGCACATAACAAAATGCATCCGTCCGTCCGGCCGCGTCCGGGTTATGCTGCGCTGCCGATGACGATGGCGCAATGCATTTTCTCGACGGCGGCCCGTGGCGTTAATTCCCGCTCATTGATCATTGTCCGAATTTGTGGATTCAGACCTCACAATGGTGAGAGAGAGAGAGAGATAGTGTGTTCCGTTGGAGGTTCCAAAAACCGGACTCATTAATCATCGAGAGAGCACCCCGGCCCCCGGGAGGGTGTTTTGACCGGCCACCAACAATTTGTCCTTTCTGGGTGGTGTCGCCCGTTGTGTTGTGGACGTTTCTCGAAAAACCTCTCCGTGGGTGGGATGCTGCACGCCACCACCCCCGTGCCCCCCTTTGCTGTGTGGGCGCGACCGTGCGACCTCCCGATGCTGTGTGTGTGTCGTCATCGTCTGTGAGAATGAGGTCATTGTGGGGTGGCAGCAGCATAGTGCTGCAACATGTGTGTGTGTTTCTGTGTGTTTTGGCCTATAAAGCAGTGTCTTCAGCACAGTGGTGGCCACAACAAAAACGAGAATGAAGTTATTGCATTTCCACGCATGATCGCGACTCCCTCTGTGAGTTCACCGATGCATCGAGAGGGGCTGCATCATCGGCTACCGAATGTTTTGTTTTGGTTCGATTTTTAGGTGTGTGAGAGAGTTCCACGTGCCTGCCGGCTACCGGCATTCGAAAAAAGTAAACAAACAAACCGTAGAGGGACCCCTCGAAACTCAGCTGCCAATTCGTCACTTCGTTTTTGGAAAGACCCATTTTATGGTCCCTTTTTTTGTCGCTATAATTGGTTGGGATTTTTCGCTCAACAATTGTGCACCAAAAGATTACATTCTGTTTACTATGTCACACACTTCCCAATGGCCCTTCGGTGGCTCTAACACTTATTAGTAATTTATTGTGCGCCATAAACGTTTAATGAGCCCCCCAACGTTCTTCGAATGGCCACCATCACCGGTCAAGGAGCCGCCCAATCCAGTACCCTTCTGTGTGCGCGTTCGATCATCATGTTGGCCGATCATTAGCAAGGCGATTGGGCGGCAGGTTGAGGTTTTATTGTCACACCCCGGTCGTGTATCCGAGATAAGTTACCGAATGTTACGAGGCACTAGTGCAACACACGCGCTGCCATTTCGGTTGCCAACACAGAACGGATGCGGTGGTGGTGGGCCATAAACTCCGGAACATTGTAGTGCGCGCTGCACGTACACGTGCTCCCCATTTCTTCCGCCCAACCCGGAGCGGCCGAGGAGACGATTGTTGCTAACATTGTTGAAGGCTAACCAAATAAAGCCGGCCAGAGTTGCACTTGAACGTGAAACCGGGGTGCGCGCGCTGCGTTTATGATAAGCACACGCTGCGTCCACTTCAGGCGATTGGCAATTGTGGCCACCCCACACACACACACACACTAGGGGGGTCGGTCGTGCGAAAGATAACGCAGATCACACGCGTTGATGTTTAGACGGGGTACGATGTTTAGTTTTAGGTGCCAACTTTGGCACGTTTCGCTTGCGCAGTGTGTGTGTGTACGATCGAGTCACGCACGACGCGATAAGAGCGCCCGAGATAAGGGTTGATGTTGCGTGACACACAAAGGTGTTACTGTTCCGCGTCGATAGGCCCCCGGAATTGGAAGGCGATGCGATCATGTTCTGAAACCGTCGCAATGGACGACTCCGACTTATGAAAAGTTGTTAATTAGTAAGGCGGGGGTCCAATAAATAATACAGCCTCTCTGTGCGCGAGGTCTTAAGCCGTGCGCACTCACCCGTGAAGCAGGAAGGACCCACGCCGCGGTGGTCAAGTTTCGTTTCAGGGCTGCTTAATATGGGTGGTGGTACGTGTTCTCCTCCGGCGCGGCGTTCATTGAACGATAACGAACGGGCGGGCCGGTCGAGAGCCGAGTTCAAGGTGGCGGCCAACGGTGTGACGTGTTGCCGAAAATTTTATGGGCCTTCCGCGTGAGGGGCCTTTGCCTTGCCGTATGCGGTGACAAAGCGAGCGATTGTGCCGGTGCGTACACACACACCCTTATGTTTCCGCCCAAAATATGTGCTCCGATCCGATCCGATTGGTAATCTAATCTGTCCCACGAAGTAGTTCGTGTCCGGAAGTGACACAACGCGATGGAACTAAAGAAGGGAAAATGGCAACCGTTGTGGGATTCTTGGGAGAAGGATTCCTAATCTCATCTCTTGCGCAATGAAGCGCGAGCGAGCGCGTGAGAGAGACGCCTCTTATCGCGCGGCGGTGGTCCATTCAAGGTCACGATTTAGTAGAGTGTCCCTCTCGCTCTGTGTGTGTTTGTGTGGTGTTCGGGGCGCGCTAGAGACCCGGTTTCAATGCGGCTTTAATTTAAATCGAATAAACTCATTTCATTCTTGTCGGAATTAGTAGACACACTTCTCGACACACGCGGCTTCTTCGAATTGTGGCCACGAGACACTCCGATGGCCGCAGTGAAACGTCTACGACGTCTCGCCTCGAGACGTTTCTGTCCCCCCGCCCGTGTCGGAAGTCACGCTTGTGTGTGTGTGTCCGTGCGGCCCTCTGTCATATTTCGCGTACTAACCCCGGGTGCGGTAGTATTCCGTCGGCTCTAAACTCAGCCACTGGGTCCGGGATGGGTCGGGTCGGGAGTAATGTCGGAAGTAATGTCAATAACCTTACAAGGTTTTTCTCTAGACGCGCGCGCGTGTCACGCTGTGTTCCTCGCCCCCTGCGCCATTTGTGTGGGGTCGGATTTTTCGAGAGGGCGTTTGGGGAATTACAAATGAGAGAGGGATGAACCATAAAACGCTTACCGTCGCCGCCGCAGTGAGTCAGACACCGATTTTTGGGGCCGCGGATGAGCAAATGACAGGGAAGATACCGGATTTACAATGAACAACAATGGTTGATGAACAATAATTGTACTTTCGACTCTAGCTCCGGTTCTAGAACTGACTGGTGGAGCACCAATTCCTTTGATTTGGAGACAGACGAAACGAATTCTGAGGATCACTTCTGAGTATTAGATTTTAAATAATATTTCCAACGATTAACCAAAAAGTTGTTGCGCACTTTAAATATGTTTTTTGATGGACAACGAGAACAGTATTGCGCCATCACACGACCCCTAGCCGTCGGTTGGCAATCAATCGATCGCCGTTTCATGCCGGGCGGGCACGACTCTATGGGGCCTCAATGGGAAGAAATGGCCACTGAGAAGTGGCCGACGACACTTCAATTAATTTGAACAATGCTTCAGACGCCCGCAGATGTGGTGGGCCCGGTTCGGAGACGATGACGTTGTTTTTATTTTTTATCTTCCAGTTTATATTCCCATTTTTTCGTCGGTCGGTAGTCGCGACTATTCGCTACTCGCCACACTCGATGTCTCTTTCGCGCTTTCGCGCGGGGTCAGCCATGCCCGGCTGGGTGATTAGATAAGTCCCCCCGGCGGGGGTCAGCCTTCGGTCGCGGACCATCATCGATCGTGATGTGCTGCTGTGTTGCTGAAGCATATTAAAATCGGCCCGGGCTGGTTGGTGGGCCTTGAATATGTTTAGCCGCGACATTAGCACCACCACCGGATCCTTCCCTCGATCACCTTCGGATGCTGGGGCCCCGAGGCAGAGCAAAAGTGCTAATCTCACGAGCGCCTCCTCAAGTTCATCGTAGGTGCACACACTTCGTACGCGATGTTGCGCAGGTTGTGAGAGTAGAGCATGTTTATTTTTTCACTTCACTTACTTGGCCTCGCGCGCCACGGCCACGCACACACCAAGTGTCCAACCGCCATCGCGCTCCGGGCCGATCTCGTGACCTTGCTGATAGCTCGCGAGCGCCGAAGGTGATGAAGGTGGTGGAGGTCCTCCGATGGCGCTTCGATTGGCGCTGATCACGCGGAATCACGCGGCGCAAAAATTGTAGCAAAGTTTGCGCAAGCAATTGGTGCGCAACGACACGCCGCGGGCCTGTTATCGGTGCGCTCCGTTGTGGTGAAAGATTGTTGCTCCAGCTTCTGCATCCAACCGTGTAGTAGGGGAGATGTACTTGTCGAGGCGCCCGCCACCGGCCACCGGCGGCGCTAATTGAAAGAGTAGCCAGGGAATCGATTTTCCCGTTCCAAGCGCTCGGAGGTTTCCGGTTACTGTACGCCCCATTTCGGCGCCGATCCGATCGATGATCCGAGGACCCTGCGACGCCACATTAGCAGCCATTTATCGCGTAGCGAATTCGTAGTCCCGGCCAGAGCCGGCGTTTAATGTTTGCTGAAACAATCACCCCGCGGTGTGGCCATTCTCTAAAAATACTGTGGCGCTGGAACTGCTGCTGCTGTGTAAAAAATGTGCTGAAAATGGATACAGTTAGAGCTAGAGCTGGAGAGGATCATGTGTCCCATCCGGTTCCGGATTAGTGGGGGACCGATGATCCATAATTTATGGTTCCCAAACACCGCCTCCAGCTGCTGCTTCGGTTCGGTGACGAACGATTATTACAAACGATTTTCTAATTGTCTGGTGCGGCCCCTTGAAAATTGTTTAATGCATTAATTAGTATCCAATACGGGCGCTGCTCGACACGGCCAAGACACACACAACCAGGGGTCGATGACATCCACGACCCCTCGGCCGTTCGCACATCGAGACACGAGAGGGAAATCGTTAAAAATAGGACACATGTGTCCCCGGATCCCGGATCGTATAAGGAAGCGGGAGAACAGCTGACGGGCCGCCACCGAGGGGAGGGTACTGTCCCTTTGGGAACAAGTTTCGCAACAACCTTGGTTGAAAAAATCGGCATTCCAAGTGTCGCCTTCCGGTGTTTCTCATCATGTGTGGCCGGAGAAACGTACGGAGCAGATCCTCCGAATGGGTATGGTTTATGTTTCCAGTCTTCCGCGGGCCCATCGTGTCTTCTCCAGCGAAAAGAGTTCAACGACTTCGCCGCACACACGGCTGTCATTCTGGCGCAGTGCCCTGGCCGTGTGTCTGTGTGTGTGTGTGAAGTGGCATTTGCAGCGCGCGGAATGATGCATTTTCTTCCCTCCCCGTGTGCTGCATTTTCCGAGGGTGAGCCAGAAGTATGTTTCCGTTCGTGCGGAACAACCGAAACCCGGGAACCCCGGGTGGATGGACTCTCTGGCTGCAGTGAGTGGATTGCGCACAGAGGGGCGTGGGGCGTGACATGTAACATCTTCATGTTCTCGGGGCCCTTTTTGAGACCGTTTTGTGAGGGGCGGCGAGATGGGTTAGGGATTATCATGAGTGACAGAATACGTTCCGAAGACTGCGCCATTATTATATTACCAGCAGCAAGCAGATTGCTTTAGATAACTACATTATCTTCTCGCCACCGTCGCTGTGGCCCAGAACTGTGGTTTTGTTTCAATTATTAACACGAATCTGTTTGCATCTGTTACAGGTGGATCTGGAACCGGAACTGCACATTAACTCAAACCTAGAGTAAGTGTGTCTGGAATCTGCTTCTCAATGTACACACAATGTTTCTAATAAGCCATTTCCCTCTTTTGTAGGACCGAAGACTCGGAAACGATACCACTTTCGGAGGACATCATAAACCCGGGTCGGATAAAGCTTGGGCCACAGGATTTCGAGCTGAAGAAGGTGCTGGGAAAAGGTGGCTACGGTAAAGTCTTCCAGGTAAGTCACAGGGATTCAGTCACCGTGTGCTGATCAGCCGAACCGATTCATCAATCCGCGTGGATTGCAGGTGCGAAAAACGACCGGTGCTGATGCGAACTCGTTCTTCGCCATGAAGGTGCTGAAGAAGGCGTCGATAGTTAGAAATCAAAAAGACACCGCACACACGCGGGCCGAGCGCAACATTTTGGAAGCCGTTCGGGTAAGGCAGGCATCACCGCGGGGGTTACTTCCCCGACGATTATGGTTCCATTCGTAATCTTTTTTGCCCTTTTCAGCATCCGTTTATCGTGGAACTAGTGTACGCCTTCCAGACCGGCGGCAAGCTGTATTTAATCCTAGAGTATCTGAGCGGTGGCGAACTGTTTATGCATTTAGAGCGTGAAGGTATCTTCCTGGAGGACACTGCTTGGTGAGTTGGGCTGAGGCTGGGCGAGTCCCCAAACAATCCAGAGCGCCTCTAACCGCGACCGAACCAATCTCGAACCTTGCAGCTTTTATCTCTGCGAAATCATTCTCGCACTGGAGCACCTGCACAATCTCGGCATCATTTATCGCGACCTGAAGCCGGAGAACGTGCTGCTCGATGCGCAGGGCCACGTGAAGCTGACCGACTTTGGCCTGTGCAAGGAACACATCCAGGAGGGCATCGTGACGCACACTTTCTGCGGTACGATCGAGTACATGTGAGTCTCTCTCTCTAGCGATCTGTTTTGGGCCCCTGTTAGGAAGTGTGTTAATTAATCTGTGCGCGTTTTTAGGGCTCCCGAAATTCTGATGCGCAGCGGACACGGCAAAGCGGTTGACTGGTGGTCACTCGGTGCACTGATGTACGACATGCTCACGGGAATGGTAATAGCGCGCGCGTCACGGGCACACTAAGCGCACAGCGGGCACTAATTGGTTTCCGCTTTTAGCCACCATTCTGTGCGGACAATCGTAAGAAAACGGTCGACGCCATCCTGAAGGATAAGCTCAACATCCCGGGCTACCTGACGCCCGATTCGCGCGACCTAATCCGCCGTCTGATGAAGCGACAGGTTGGCCAGCGACTAGGCAGTGGTCCGACCGACGGCCAGGCGGTTCGTGCACATCCGTTCTTCCGGAACGTCAACTGGGAGGACGTGGTGGCGAGACGGTTGGATCCTCCCATCAAACCAGTGCTGGTGAGCCTGCGGCCGCGGCGTGAAGCGAGCTGACCGCTGTTCGGGTCCTAATTCTCGCTGTTCTCTTTTTGTTCGCTGCAGGCAAGCGAAGATGATGTTTCACAGTTTGACACCAAGTTTACGAAAGAAATACCGGTGGATTCGCCCGAAGAATCGACGCTGAGCGAGAGTGCCAACCTGATCTTCCAGGTAAGTGCGCTGAACTGGCTCGGCAAATGGGAACGATGGAATAAATATGAACCCCCGGTTGTAGGGTTTCACGTACGTCGCTCCGTCAGTGCTGGAGGATATGCAAACCCGTGTGACGACGCCAAGATCGCCCCGCCGGATGCCGCGCCATCATGGCCATCATATGCACCACCATCATCATCACAACCATCACCATCATCATAACCATCATCTCGGTGGTCCGATGGCGGGCGGTAGCGGTGGTGCCAGTGGCAGCTCAACAACAACGACGACGGCTGGTGGTGGTGCTGGAACTCACGCGACCAGTGCTAGCCGAATGATGGCCGGTGCTGGTGGTGCTTCTGGCGTCAGTGGTCTCGAGAATGGCAACATTCTGCCCCATCATATGCTCCACAACAACCTCAACCACATGCAGCAGCATCCGCACGGAGCCGGTGGCGGCGGTAGCATACAACAGCGAGCTGCTGCGGGACAGCAACCACCGTCGGCGGCCAATGCACCACAACCTCACGCATCGGGAGCCGGCAGCAGTCGACCGTTTAATGCGGCGTCGATCGCCCGAAGAACGCCACCCCACTTGCAGCCGTTCGCTCCGAGACCATCGCCCCAGGACGAAATGATGGACGTCTATCCGGAAATGTCCATTTCTTAGTAAGTAAGGCGATCGGAATGCCCGGGGACTATCGACGATCTCATGCGCCGTTTCGTTTCTCTTCTTCAGGCCGACACTGATGGAGTACAGCAGTTATAGGAAATTTATCGCCTAACACCTTTCGGTCCGGGGTCCGCCGGGATGTGACAATACGCCTCGGTCCCAAAACTAATTGAAAAAACAAAAAAAAATGCATCATAGTTTAGTGAATAATGAATAAGACGGAACAAAGAGTTGCCACTGTGTGTGTTTGTGGAGGTGTGGTGTGTGGCGAGTGGCGTGGCGCACTGCTCCGGGGAGCCCAACATGTGCGGATCCAATCAGCCTTTCCTCAACGGGGCGGAACACACCCTGTTTTTGAACGCCACACAGAGTCGAAGGAATCCAAATTCCTGTCACCAAACTTGGGTAACATCCTTGGGTTTGGTTGGTTACGTTTCTTTTTGTGCATATATAGTTTCATTTTTCGGCCACTTTCCGTACCCAGGAGAGTAGTGAACGCTTAGATTAGAACAAAACACACACACACACACGACCCCGTAGGATATTGAAATTATATATGGGGAGGCTGGACGGAAGTCCAAAAAGTATAAAGAGATATAGAAAGAAGAGTCGAATTGATTTGATAAAAAAAGATGAGAGAAAAGATAATCAACATATTAAGTCAACATATTCAGAGAAGGTCTAAGTGCGAAGAAGTGCAGACCCGAGAATCGTTCTTACCTACTTTATGTCGTATTGATGTTTATATATAGTTTTTATGTACTAGATTTTGTTTATAACTATTCGCGGGATGATGGATATACACACCAATATACTTGATGTTTGATATATTTTTTTTACTTTAGTTTTACATCAACATCTGCGTGATGTGTAGAGAGCGACAGCGTGTTCTTGCAAAACATGAGTTAATCCTTGGGCAACGAAGTTCTCTCGGTTCGGTATCAATCGCCGCCCGTACCTTTTTTCAATTGTAACTACGTTGGTTGGAATTATGGTGATGAAAACGAAGATGTCAAGTTGAATTTCATACTCGCAAAGTCAGGCAACACAATAAATATCGGAACATTAAATCGGGTTTCAAAACGGTGTACCGCACTGTGGGGGGTTGCAAAAGGGAAACTGCATTTTCGACACCAGACAGCCCTCCGGTGGATTCTCGATGTCCGCGGGGGCCGAAGCGACAATTACATACGTTAACAACTGGAAATAACACCCTCAAAGTTTGGCTCATTCGGTTGGTGGTTCGGTATGCAAATAAATCCGATCGATCCGAACAGCGGAGGGAAACCAGAAAGAAGAGTAGGCTGTAGCGATGGTGCGAAAGAGGGCGATTTAAAATAATAAAACAACTGTGAACTCGCGTTATAATACCTATTCGTGTAATATGGGATTAGATTGTAAAATTTGTTGCTTACCAACGTACACTAGCACCAGCACTCGGTCTCTCTCTCTGCGTTCACGTCCGGAAAAGGGAAAGGTAATGTGCAAACACCACAGACCGCGTCTCGCAAACGCAATCAAACACCACCAGAGACCCATTCTGCCAACCACCGCTCCCGACCTACTTGCCGTGCCCGTGGCCCGTAAAAACAAACGCCAACAATGGACATGGTACCGATATTAGATAGAAGCAGCTCTTGTTCATAATGAGTAGAGAAATAATGCACCCAGAATAGCAGAGAGGTCTGCTCTTAGGAGATCAGATACTTGCCCCGTCACAAGTGGTGGTGTGCGATCGGAAGGGCAGTGTACATAGGGCTGGGTGACGATGTTTATGAATACGCTTCAATTTATTTCTTTATAAGCAAAACAGCAACAAACAACCAGAAAAAAACACACCGTAAACAAACAAACACAAACCAAAAAACCAAAACGTAAACGAAAACTACCATTTACAATAGTCTGAGATTAGCAAAACAAAGTGTGAAAAAAGGATGAAGATATAATAGAACACAATGTGTATAAATTGTAGAAACAAAGTTTAAAATAGATCAATGCAGATGCAGAATGGATAATGGGAATGTAGAAGAAAACTGTGTAAGTTCAATTGTAACGCAAAGCATACACAAATAATAGCGAATTAAGGGTGTAATTAGGCCAAGCGCCACAAGCCTGGTGACACGAACATGTTACACAACACACACATACACACAGAGCAAACAGGCGCAAACAGGCGCGCGATCATACGTAGTGTTTAGCAAATGATAAACCAAAATGACTGATTTTTATCGGAAGCATAATAGAACAATTCCGTGAAGGTGGCACCAGCGGCAGCAGCAGCAACCAGCAAAAACCTACCAAAAAATCCAATCACCACATAAACGCGGCAGCCGGGAAGGAAATGGAACGAGTGGCCGCCACTCCTTTGCTAGCTAATTGAAACGAACGTTCCGCGTGGAGCGGCCCCAGAGCGGTGCGAGACGCAGAGAGGTTAGACACTATAAAATGGTTAGAGTAAATTTTCGTACGTTCTTTTCCGTGAACCCCACTACCTAATGTGTAAGTAACAGTTCCCCATACACTTCGTTCGTTCGTTCGTTCGTTCGGTTTTTCTGCCTCTTTGTAATGATAAAATGATGATAGTGTTGTTGCTTGTAATGATTGTACCGTCATATAAATTAACTCTTAAGAAGGACGCAATGAACCATGCGAGGAGAGGGATGCCGAAAAGTGGAGTGATGGTTGATGATTGTAACCGACACAAGTTTAATTTTCTTTTAAAATCCTGTATTAGCCCAATTTTGTGTGTGTAGTTTGGTAGCTTTATTACATTTTTTTTATTTTAGTAGGAACGATAATAGAATGATAGCTAAAATTATAATACCAAGCGCCGAGATGATGAGATAATAAAATGTTCACTCACAACCAACCAAGTAACAAAACAAAGTGGATAAGAATACAACAGCAAAATGGGTTTAACGTTTTACTATATTTATATCACACTTTAGTGTCCCAAAACGAATGCTGTGTGGGGCTTCAGAAAGCCGGACAATGGACAACTTCAGAAACGAAAACGGTTAGAGCGTGTGATCCTTCGAGGTACGGGCGGTGAATCACCAGGAGCTGTGTGTTTCTGTGGTAACGGAAGTAAACACGGAAGTCGTAGCAACCGTTGGGTCGTTTGTCGGTCGGTTGCAAGTGCGCTCCAACCAGAGTGTCCTATTTTTGTGGTTCCTCTTGCTGAAAACCAATAATTTACTGTCCAGTTCGGTAACAAATTGTTCGAAATGTCCGAAAAGTATTTGCGAGAGCAAAATCTCGTTATCGTTCCACCGGAACAACCAAAATACACGGTGCGCGACTGGGACAACAACAATCGTAGACAGAATTTGTTCTCCGTCGCCCAGCAGGACCTGGCTGATCGAGTGATAAGGTAGGCTCTGGCCTCTGCCCTAGTCTTGCGTTGCTCGAAACGACTCGGTTCTTGCCCATTCCAGCGAAAGTGACCGTATAATCGATGAGACGAAGCACACGACGGAATCGAGCAAGGATGAGGTCGACTTCCGGTTGCGGGAACGCATCGAGGACATTCGCTTTCGCCGGGACGAGTTGCAGAGCCAGAAACGGGAAGCGCACATCGAGGAAGAAGCGCTGAAGGTGTACAAACGGAGGACGATCGATGCGATCAACACGCTGCGGGAGATTGCGGTGCCGCTCTGTCAGAAGTGTATCGTCCTGCGGGAAACGCGCGACGGGACGGACCTGGTCAACGATGCCGTCGATCGCGAGCTGCGCAAGGAGCTGACCGTAATGGAGGGCGGTGTGGCGCTGCTGGAGAAGGTGCTGGCCGAGTGTGTCGAGCAGATCCGCCGTCTGCGCGCTACGATCTATCTGCTCGATCGCGATCTGACCGACAAGGACCGTTCGATTCGGATCGACGAGAAGAATCTCGAGCTGCGCCCGAACCAGATGGAGATGAAGGTGTACGCCGGACGGGTTCCGTTGGATCCTTAGTACGTATCATCTCTATGTGACGCGAAAGAAGTTTTTATTGATTTTTTGAACCTCCAGCAATGCCACCGACGAGGAGTGGATTATGGTGACCAATCGGAACATTGAGGCGACCGCCCGGGAGATTAATAGTGCCCAACCGTTGCGCTCCTACGTCGACCAGTTGCTGCGCCAGATTGCCGAAGATATTCGGTCGCAGGTCGAGCGGACCAGTGCCGCCTTCCGGCAGCGCATCGCCGAGCTGCGGTACACGAAAGTTAAGCTCGAGAACGTGCACAAGGAAACGGTGCGGCAGGTGAACGAGCTGACGCGCGCCGTGACACGGCTCGAGCGGGAAATTGCCGAAAAGGAGGGTTACGTGGCCCTGGCCCAGACGCGACTGGCGAACCGTGCCCAGCGTCCGGGGATCGAGCTGTGCCGGGACAGTGTTTACGAGGGCCTCAAACGGGAACTGGCCGAGCTGCGCAGTTCGACGGCCAAGCTCGATGGCAGTCGGGTAAAGTCGAAGGCCACGCTACGCTATTTGCTCAGCACGCAAGTGCTACAGGAGGAAGAAATCAACCGCAAAACGAGATCGTTGCGTACCGACGAGGTGGACTGCATGACCATGAGGGAGAGCTTGAAGTTTCAGGACTTTTGAGTTTGAGTTCTTCGGTTAAATTGAATAAAGTGGCATAAATTGAAGGTGAAATGAAATACCGGCCAGTGAACGTATATTGTAACGCTAGATAATAATCATTTGCAGTTTTATTGTTGTTGTTTTGAGTGTCTCCCTTTGATTTTACAAATAGTTTCCGCTTTTTTTGTCGCCCTCCAGCCTGTGTTTCGTTATCGTGGCAGGGATGTTTGCTTCCTTTTTGGTTCTATGAATAATCCCGCTTGCTTGGTTGGTTGATATTGGCATGTTAGGTGTGTGCTTCGGTAGCAGTTTAGCTTCTTCTTCTGGAAATTCGAGTATCGGTCTTCTGTTCGTCCGCTAAGCAGGCTACGTCTCTCGAGGGATTCCTTCCAAACAGTTCGCGCCGTTGCCGGGCAACCAGCCACCGAGAAACGAATAACTTAATTGCTGTGCGAGTCCCACGCTCCGTTCCTGTTCCGAGGTGGTGGCCAGCTACGCCACGGATTGGGGGTTGCGCTGCAGTGGAATTATGCACCAAACTATTCGCTTCTCCCTCCCTTCCCCATCGGAGCTAATCGCTAGTTAAGAGCATAGTATTACTTTCTATCCGTCAGTCGGCTGCAGAGTGGTGCTGGAATATGTTTTGGAATTTTGTGTCTGCTCTTCTAAAACAATGGTTTCCCCGGGTATGTCTGTCTGTTTTGGTAGGTTGGCTCACTAACTCCTCGCGTCGCGGCTTAGCGGCTTGCGGTTTATTCATCTGCAAATCTAACATTCTACGATACCACCGCCCGGCTGCTGGCCGGGCCATTCGGGCGCAGTTCCGCTCCACACTGCTTCGCGCCACGGGGCGCCGCTTCCGCGTTCGCTTTCATCAAACGGTGCGGAGGCTGATTTAAGATTGACATTATGGTTGGCGAGCACAATACTCTGTCTGTAAGGCTGTAAAGGGAGTAGAGCAAAGAGCACGAAACTCGCGACTAGCGGACGGCAATACGGTCGTGTGCAGACGGAATGGTATTTGAAACGATACGAGAGGAGGCTACAGCGAGGAAAGCGATCGGAGCAAATGGTTGGCCGCAAATAGAGCCAAGCAAGACTTCATGATCTCGATCTCGATCTCGGACAGCGAGATCGGATGATACGGACTAGCTTACGTCGAAGTTCACCTCGATTGGGGTGAATGCCTGAGAAGGGCACTAAAAGGCTTTACAATTTACACTATTCCATTGTCCTAAAAAACATGAGAATTCTTAGAATTCTGAAGCATTTAGCCGTGTATGGGAGAGGGTTTCCAATAAAACCGTCAGGTATATTGTGGATCAGAAACGGACGAAACCATCCTGGGTCATGTACACTTTTTTGGCCACAGTTAAGTGGGCACGGTGGAGGAAGTGCGAAAGAAGGGATCCAAAAGCCGGGAAGAAGGGAATTGGGATGCCGCTGGGTCCTCGACTTACGATCGCACGCGCACACAGACACTGACAAACACCGGTCGCCCCGCACGAGCACTCCACTCTACAGCCTTACGTCGAGAGGTATAACCGGTGGTAGTCGTTGGCACCGAACGCGCAGTTACACTTCGGACACTTGCGCTGGCGCGTTTCGTAGCGCGTCCGTAAGCAGTCGTAGCAGAAGACGTGGAAACACTTGGACAGGACCGCGTCCTTGCGCTTCACCTTGCACGAGGGGCAGGTCAGCGTTTCCTTGTACTCACGGATCTCCTCCAGCATCACCTCGTCGATCGTGGTGCCGGACATTTCGATCTTCTTCATCCGCTCCGCCTTGCGCTTGTGCTGGGCCAGCTCCTCCTGCAGGCGCTTCGTCTTGTATGCTTCCGCCTCGAGCGAGCTCGTCTTTTCGGCCACCACCTGCTGGGCTTCCTTCATCTGGGCGTGGTACTTCTCGAGGTGCAGCTTCAGGTCGGCCGCCGATTGGGCCGATTCGATCGCTTTCCGTTTGTGCATCTCCATCGCTTGCTGGCGCGCCACGAGCTCCTTCTCGATCGTCGTCACCGTGTTCTGGAGTATACGTTCCTTCTCCTCGAGCTTCCGCAGCACCACGTGCATCGCCTCGATCTGACTGTCACGGGTCGTTACCTACGGCCGAGAAGAGACATGTCAGTTGTGAGCATAAGGCCCGCCGGGCCCGAAACCTACCTGATCTTCCAGCATTTGCTTCTCTTCCCGCAACAGCTTGTGCATTTGGTTCGCCTTGATCCGGTCGGACATGAGCTTAAAGTTGGCATCGTCCTTCTCGCGCAGCTGCTGTATCAGTCTTGAGTTTTGCTCCTGCATGTCCTCGAACGCCTGCCCCGTGACCTCCATCTCGTTCAGGAGTGCTTCTTCCTCCTAAAAAAAAAAAAAAACGATGGGAAAGAGTCGATCAGCGATCACGCGTCCTCGTGCGTAGGGGCGCCGCGCCATACAAATGGTCGATAGCCACTGCTCCAGCTGCTGTCCGGTGGTTGCTTCTGGTTTTGGACCTGTTTCTGCAGCTCGTACTTCTGCTCCTCGAGCTGCTTGATCTTCCGCAGCGCTTCCTCGTCGGCCAGCTTTTTCCGATCCTCGCGTTTGCTCTCCTGCAGCTTCTTCATCTGCACCTTGAGGTCCTCGATTTCGGCACACTTCTTCTTCTCGGACGCCATCAGCTGAACCTTGTCCCGCTGCTCCTTCGGTACGCCCTTGTACATGTCCAGCAGCAGCTTCATCTCTTTCTGATCGTTTAAAGCTTTCTTCAGCTGATTCCGCAGATCGCGCACCAGATCCGACTCGATGCACTTGGGCCCGTTTGCTTTATCGCCACCGGAACCCATCTTGTGGCCCCCGGGCGTTCCTGGACATTCCTTCTTCACCACCATCACCGTTCCGTCCGGGCCGATGATCTCTTCCCGCTTGATGCTTCCATTAGCCCCATCGAGCCCACCTTCGGAGCCACCTTCTTCGCCCGAATCCGACCGCAACAGACCACCGCCGCCGCCGAGATGGCCGCCCATCGTACCGCACGAGTTTAGCATTCCGTTCGGGTCTTCCTCCTTGATGGAACACGGATTTCCGTCGCGATCGTGTAGCATACCGGTGCCGCCGCCGCCGCCACCTCCGCCACTGTCCTTGAGCCCCGCTCCGCCACCGCCTTCTTCCTTTATGTGGCCACCGGTACACCCTCGGCCACCGCTGTCGTTGGTGGCACCACCTCCCATCGACGCGAGGCAGTTGTTCGCTTCCTGCTTGATCGTTTCCGCCTGCTGTAGGGCCACTTCCTGCGCGACGGTCAGCTTCGTCGACACGTCCTCCAGGTCTTTGCGCAGCTTCGTGTTGTCGGCCGACACGTCCTTGTACTTCTTCTTGTACCGCTGCACCTCACCCTTCAGCTGGCCGTTGTGGTTCTGCAGGGACAGTATCAGGTGGCGCATCTCGTGATTGATCGGCGCCGTCTGCTCGTTCGCGGCCATGTTTTGCTCGAACTCGATGCGCAGCATCTCGTACTCCTTGCGTATCTGCGACAGCACGTCCTCCATCTGTATCATGTCGCTCCGCACGCGTTTCTGCGCGATCAGCTCTTCGCTCTCCATCATCTCGATCTGGCGCAGGTGCTGGTTCTTGCTCGACTGCAGCTGGTTGCGGCTCTCGTCCAGCAGCGTCTTGATCTGCATCGATTCGTTGTACAGCACGGAGAACTGCGATTGGAGGCACTTGTACTCGGTCGTCTCGACGATCACCGACTCCGGCAGCTGCCGGATGTCCATCTTTAGCTTCTCGACCTCCTTCAGCGCTTCCCGGTGCTGCAGGTGCAGCTTGTCGAGCTCCTGCAACCGATTGTTCGACAGCTCTTTGTACTCCTCCAGTTCCTTCTGCAGATCCTCCAGGTGCTGCGCGGCCACGCTCGTCATCGAGCCCGTTCCCCGGCCGCCGCCGCCGCCGCCACCGCCGCTGCCACTGTTGCTCGACAAGTGCCGCTCGGACGAACCGCCACCACCGGGGCCACCTGTTCCGGAGCTGAGCGGATCACCGCCGTGCAACTGGTGGTACGCCTTCAGCTTCTCGATCGCCTCCGCCAGGTGGTTCTCCAGCTTGTCATTCCGACACCGCACCTTCTCCAGCTCGTACTGCAGATCGTCGATTTGGTTGCGCAGCTCGGCCCCCTCCGTCTCCTTGCCGTTCAGCATGTCCTGGTACTCGCTCAGCTTGAGCGAGATCGTGTGAAACTTTTCGTGCAGCAGCGTGTTCTGTGTCTGCAGATTGCGGTTCTCCGCCATCACGTCGATGTACGTTTGGCGCAGGGTTTCGTCCAGATCGGGCGGTAACCCTCCGCCGCCACCTGCCTTCCCGAGCGCCTCGTCCGATTCGCCCTTCATCGCGAGCATCAGCTTCTCGTTGCGCTGCATGAGGCGGTCGAAAACCTGCACGATCTTCGCGACGGCCCGCTTCGACACCTGCACCCGGTTCGCCAGCTTGTCGTCCAGCTCCTCCTTGTCCCAGGTGGCGAGCTGCATCAGAAACGACGTCGTGACCTCGTTCTCATCTGCGAACGGAACCACGTAAACAATGCATTAATTAACGTCACCGATGGCCTCCAGGGGGTGAGTCCTACTTTTGTTCTCCGATTCATCCGCCGTCTCGGCATCGAAGCGCTGCAGCAGCACCCGGATGTCCTCGTTCAGCTGGTTCCAGTAGCGGTTGACCACGTTCAGGACGGCGTCGTCCTGCGTTTGGCGCTTCTCGAGCTGCTCGATGCGGGACCGCAGCTCCGACTCGCACCGTATCCGCTGCTCGATGCGCTGGGCGAGCTTCTTGTTCTGGAACTGCAACACCTTGATGTCCATCTCCTCGAGCGTCGAAATCGGCCCGATCAGGTGCGGCTCGAAGTGCACTTTCTTGATCGGGGGCTGCAGCCCGCCAGCGCTGTTCGCCGCCCCGACAACGCTCCCCGCACCAGTGGCCCCATCGTCCGCCGAGCGCTTCGACATCCCGTGGCCGATCCCGGGCTGGCTGGTGGTCGAACGGTGGAGCGGTCGGTGTTGGGGTGTGGGTAGCGCGCGCTCGCCCGCTCGCGGGGTGTTCCGGAAAGGGCGTTTAGTGGTGGTGCCTGCGGGGTGAAACGGGGCCAACGGAACAACGGAGCTTAGTGGAGAAACAAAACAAATACGCACAAACGCCCGATCGGCTGATTATCGATTTCGGGCGATATTTTTCCGAGGAGCTGTCAAATGCGCTCTGCTTGGCTGCGCCTTGCCCGGAGAACCCGCTTGGCGTTGGCTTCCCCGCGGGCCCGACCAGCCCTCCGCCCGTGCGGCCATCGGACCCTACTTCCGCATACTTACCTTGGGTGGTGCATAAAGACGATGCGGCGTTCCGTTTCTTTCAACAAAACCTGGAAGTTTCAAACCTTTCAACAATCCTGCTGCTAAATGCTGCTGCTCTTGCTGTGACTCGGACTCGCTCTCTCGCAACACACAAGAGATTCTCTCCCGGAGCGAGCATTTCGATTTCGAATTGGTGCATTACGTCAGCTCAGCTGACAGGTTCGATTTTAGAATTTCGAAAATGGATTTTTAGTTTAACTTTTAATGAATAGATGGCACTGTCAGCTGTCAGAGCAGAAAAACGAGAGAGGAAAATAATTAGAGAGTACCGTATTTTTCCGTGTATAACGCGCACCTTTTTCCCAATTTTTTTAGCTCTAAAATCTGGGTAAATATTATTAGAGTATTTAGAATAATACATTATTATCATTGGGTATTTGTTGAATATCACATATCTGAAAAATGTATAATAAAACATTTTTTTTAAATTTTTCTCCTAAAATTTGGGTGCGCGTTATGCGTTATGCACGGAAAAATACGGTAATTTCGTTCGGGTTTTTCGGATATTCAATCGGGTTTGATCGTCAGGTTCGTAAGTCAAGTTCGAATGGCCAAAGTTAGGCTCAACAATCGGTAGGAAAACAAAACAGAAAACGCCAGAAAAAAATTAATAATTTTCCATTTTTGCCGCGATCGGATGTTCGCTCCGAATCTGTAGAGATGAAAGAAGCTTCTTCTCTGTCATAAAGATAATAACAACGTTTGGCTGGCTTCCGCAGAAATCAGGAGCATCGTGTTCGCAGGAATTGTCCGTCCTAGTTAAAGTTATTGTTATTGACGAATTTATCTGAGACAGAATAAAGTGAAACAGTTTAGCATCTCTCGGTTATAAACGCAAACTTCGTGTGTGTGTGTAGTTTTATTATCTTTTTGTGTTTGTCTCTCTCAAGCGAGGCTCCGAATTTGTGCCCGTGAACCGCGTTCCGGGCCAACACAAAGCGAAAGGGTGTCGCCTCGAAACCGTGAGGCTGCTTGCCGATGCCGATAGTTTGCGATAGTTATTGTGTGTGAAACCCAATCCCAAAAAGTGGGTCCAAAAAGTGTTTGAGGTGAAACTTGTGTACATGTGTTTTGCTTCACATCGGCGGCGAGAATGTATTTCTCGGTGATTATTAAAAAGTTTCAGTGAATAATCTACGCTCCCTGACCGAATAAAACTCGGTCCCGAATCGACGGAAGGATAATAAAGGATAATTGTTAGGCATCCGAGCCCGCAGCTGCAGCTGCCGTCAGATAGCCAGGACTTCAAGGTCTTTGCCGGGACTGCATCGTCGGCTCGCCGTCGGTTGGTCGAACCGAGCTTTCTTCAGAAAGGTAAGACGAACGGCCTAAGAAACATCCTTTTCCCTTGGCATCATTCAACCGAACGCACCGTTGCGCTGCCATGGTTACCGGGGCTGCAACTGATGAAGGGCATTTTGTGTCAGCGAGGGGAAGTCCTCTCTTTTCTTTCGCTGCGAAAATCGCACAAAATGTTTGCTGCCAACCCAATTCGAACCGGAGCGCGCCCAGCCAGCCTGCCAGCTGTTTGGCAAGGACGCAACGGCTCGTTGAAGGACGTTTGGGTGCTTTCGGGTCGGGTCGCGATAGGCGTTGCTCTGTCTCCCGGATTTGGTGCTGTTCTTTCTTCCATGGTAAGGAAGGAAACCCATTTTATAATATTGGATTGTTAGTCTTTTTCAAACGGTTCACATCGCAATCGTATTTTGTTTCATTGCCAAGAACTATGAACTTTCAATAAGTGATCAATCATTGGAAGTAACGAAACACCTGAGGTCCTGTTCCCTGCCCTGAACGAAGCAAGACGAGGCTCATGTTTCCACCCTAATGACGCCGATATCCTTTGGCCTGATGACAAAAGCGTTGTTAGCAACCCATGAAAACAGGACGAACAAACTTTCCCCTACATTTTCCGGCACCCAGCGCCTACTAGGGCTCGGAAAGAAAATATCTCACTCTTGACGTGGTTTTCCTCGTCGCCAAGGCGGGACGGCAGGTCGACACATTTTTGGGCAGAAAATGACGATTGTGTGGTTCCTGCGACGGAAACGACCGTTGTTTGGTTCGATACGAGTTGACGAAACGGCGACGACGACGACGATTATGTTGTTCGGCTTCCTACGCAATAAAGTTTTCCGTCCGAAGCACTTTGGAGAATCATTGACAAAACTTGGGCTTGGGAAATTAACTTCCATTTCTAAACCGGACTAATGCGGGTGATGCGGCGGATTCGCAAGCGACACAAATCCGCGGAGTAAAATGGAAGTCACCCCCTCCGTTTTCGTGCTCACACTTCCGGTATGGAAATGCTTCCGGTGCTACGGATGCTCCGCATCGAGAACTGACTGACCAGCCAATCGATCAGCATCGGCGATGCATATCACACCGCGAAACGGCGAACGAAATCATCAACGGTTCATTGGCTTCACCATCGACCACCGACTGCTTTTGCGTTGCTTGCCTGCTTCCGGCAGAGAACCGATTAGAGAACCCGGGGGGAGGTCCCGTCCCGGCTCTGACAGTTGGGTGCTGGACGTCGGGAAAAAGTAATTTCTGAACCCGATCTCTATTGGCTCGCAGTCTGTCTGTGTGTGTGTGTGTTTAATGATTCCGCAAAGCTCTGGCTGCCGGTAACGGATCGAACACCGCTATTTCGAACCGAACGAGGCACTTCGCTTCGTTATTCTTTCGCTCTCGAACGCGTCAGTAAGCCACCTGTGAAGGTCTTGAGATGATTTTCTGATTGTTTGGCCTGGTGGCTGGGCGCGGAGAGCGGATCTTGTTGGCTCATTGTGCGGAAGGTCCGAGGCCGGCGGGGTGCTGAGATTGGGTTCAAGAACGTGAGTAAGTCCGGCCCACGGTTTCATGTTTCACGGTGGAAAAAGGCTGCTTTTGTTTGGACGGTGGCGCACGGGGCTTGGTCGTGAGGTGGTCAGTTTTCGTCAAGGGCACAGGGCGCGGGGGTACGCGATGGTCCAACGGAGCGTGCATCTGGGATATCGGATCCGACAGCCGGTGGTTTACGTTACCCGCAAACTCTCTTTCACAAAATGCAGTTTACTGCTGGCTGCACTCGAATCTGGGCTGGTTCTGTGTGACGCACTCAAAGCGACGTTCCCGTTAGTGGATCGGAATTGGCTCGGCGGATCCTTTGAATGAAGCAAAATTAATTGGCTGTATGTCTGTGAAAAGAATCAACTTTCAATGGAGGAAAAACTCACCACCAAAGAGAAGGAGACTCTGCCGCATAATGAAGACGCCCTTCTTTTGAGCGTCCAATTTGACACGGGAAAAGAACAATAATTCGATTTTCCTCCATAGTTTACACCGTTTCCCACACGCCGTCATTATGCCCACCGGCTCTGCGTGGGTTGCATCCTTTCTGCTGCATTCGTTTGCCATGCAAATGAGACGAACCGTCGTCCTTGTGTCCCGGCGACCCCGGGAAATGGTGCAGTGTAAACACTCGCCGCACACACAGACCGGCGAGGACTTGTGATGTGTCGCCGAGCAAGTCTCCCGGTGCTATAAATAACGGGGTGACGACATTCGAGGAGCTTCCTTCGGTCTCCGGGTGGACACTTATGATGGGGGCTGATGGCCGCGTAGCAAGGTAGGTGTGTCCTGTAGACTCAGGACCTCAGGACTGCTGATTATGATGCTGACGATGATGGCAATGGCGGAGGGCGTATGTCGTCAATCTTACATAATGTGACATGTTTTGCGATCCCGTGTCCCGTTTCTCTTTAGCTCAGAACTTCAACCCGTCGACTGTAGCGCCTGCCATTGCACAACGGAAATCAATTACATCGAAAAGTCCCGTTTTCCTATGGTCAGGCCACCGAAGGAGTGTCCATCGCGGGATTGTGTTTTCTCCATCGGGCTGCGGTGTGTGGCGTGGCGGCCAGGGTCAATGACGGCGAAGGTTAGGACGGATTGTGGCCAGCAGGCTCACGTGCCTTGCTGCAGGATATTATTCTATTTTTTTCACATACCAACCCTGTCGCATGATGTGGTGTGGCGGGCCAACCGAGAGTTTGCAAACTTCGCCAACCGAGCAGTCGTAGAAGTTCCGTGCGGGTTCACGGAATCGATTTTTCTGCCCACACGCCGGCCACGGGTTACCGGATTCCGTTTCGCTCGACGCGGGGGCGATCTAAAGGTAGAGCATTTTCCGCTTTAGTTTCCCACTGTTCCGTTCTGGGTTGGGCACTAGAAAATCCGCAGCTGAAAATGGGCAACAAAGGGGTCGACCGCAGTGTTTTCTGAAAGTTGTTGTAGAATTTCTTGTCGGCTTTATGATAACGGATATCGTAAGCAGCGTTCAGGTTGAGAGGTACCATGGTCCATTATTAACAAACCTCCTTCCGGAGCCGAACCGACTGCTCGACTGCTTGTGGCGCTGCACGTGCCAGATGTCTTCTCGATAGCCATCAGGAGCGTCTGGTCGTCTGGACCGCGGAATTATTCATGGCGATTGAGTTCCATTACGGGCGTTCTGTTTGGGAGATGCAATCTCGGTAACACAATTGTTGCTCTGCTTCTCTGTACCGAAACCGAACCGAATGATTCCTCTGGCTTCTTCGGCATGACCCCACAGCATGTACATAAAACTGAACGTTTTACTGCCATCGTTCTCCGTGTCCCGGTCGATGTCGATTCCAAGAGATGGTCCCTCGGAACTCTCAAGAAACACGAATTCCGTACCCGGGTGTTTTCGGCGTATTTGTCTATTTCGGTCGCTGTACCACGTTTGTCCGAATTTGGACGACAAGTTTCGCCGTCGATGCGTTGCCTTTTTTATCGGGGGGGTCTACCGAAGCCCCTCGGCTCCAAGGTCGTGGCTAAAATTAATTCCCCATTAGCCCGCCGGTTGCCGACGGTTGCCCCACCGCGTGGGGTGGTTTTGGCAACCTTGTTGGTTCGTTGGCTTCGATCTGTTCGGCCGAGGCGGGGGGTGGCTTTTGGGGCTGTGCGATGCCGGGAGACTTTAGAAGTGCGAAGTAATAGCACTTCTAATGGCCCAACCGCCTAGGGGTGCCTCCCGCAACTTCCTCAAGATGTGTCGAATTTACTTAATGTGTCCCCTGTCGGAGAGCTATAATTAAGATCGCGCTTAGCGCCTCGAGTTTGAAAGTAACGTCGTTAAAGTGAAGTCACAATTGCAACGAATTTCCTGCATCCGACCCAGTTGTGCCGCCGTCGTTCCGACAGTCGTGCGACAAGTTTCTCGTTTGCGCTCCGGAGGACAGCTTGTTGTGCCATCTGCCATAAATGGAAAAACGTTTCTGGGCCGTCTGGCATCGTCGTCCTTATGGCTCGAGTTTCTGGCTTTGGGGCGGGTTAGTTGAACGTTCGCTGTTGCTCCACAACGAGTCCATGTTCCGGCGAAGGTGTCACGGAAAGAGCGCGGCTCTGGTCGGTTTGTTTAGTCACCACGTCGGTTAGCCATGTATGTGGGCATGATATTCTTATGAAGGTTTTAAATTGTATGTTAACTGATAACTTGGCTGAAATGATATTGAATTAGTTGAAAGAACCATGATGTCAGAAACATGATGTAGGCCACCATTCAACGACGGCCCTTATCGGCCGTCTTATGCTGTTTCATAGTTGCTCACACATGCGTAGATTGAGTATTTTCTTTTCCTTCCTTCTTGTACTATCAACGACAAAAAAACCGGCCTGATAATCTGACTGCTATCAGCGCACTCGTGCCTCTGGCTGACGCTAACGCTCGAAGCTGTTGGCGGCGAACCGATGTGCATCTGAACAGAAAATAACATCAAATGAGTCACCAGCAGAGCACCAGAGAGCGAAGTACGCGGTCTTGAACGCGGAAAGAGCACATTCGGTTCGCGCAGCTTAAGCGGAGGAAGTCGACCGGTAAATGGGATCGTGGATGCGATGGTTTTGCATCTGACCGTTAGATTT
The DNA here is from genome assembly GCF_943734635.1 of Anopheles cruzii. Taxonomy (NCBI): domain Eukaryota; kingdom Metazoa; phylum Arthropoda; class Insecta; order Diptera; family Culicidae; genus Anopheles; species Anopheles cruzii. Next base: position 44,189,287 of record NC_069144.1, on the reverse strand, counting down.
GCCGTTTTTTTTCTTCCATTTCTTCGCACCGAAGTTTGAACCTTTCCGTGGATGAATGTTTATAAAAAGAGCCAACACGCTGTCGTCATCGCGCAAGTCTTGATCCGTCAGCCATGTTGGCGGCAGGGCGACAAGTTTTACAGCACTCTGCTCCCCAGGAGGTCGTCCGAGGGACACAACTCTTCGTCTTGTTTGTAGTATGATGTGCGATTGCCGTGGCGAGTTGGTGGATTAAAGTTGAATTATTTTATGACTCCACCATACGATTGGTTCAGGTGTAGTGTTCGCGGGGATGCAGAAAACCTTGAAGTGCACCGGCCAGAAGTGCACCAAGGCGAGCGTTTCTTGAAGAAGAATTTTACGAAGGAAAGCCAGTTCCACAGTTCCGAACATGTGGTTCCACGGAAATGCGCATTTTATTGTGGGCTTATCTTGACAACTTAATGACTTCTCAAAACTAAACAATCGCCGAAATCTGAAGAACTTCCTTACTTCAAACCGTAGATCGTTCTTTCTACCAGCTCGAACTAGTTTCGTAGTCCGATGGCATTAGGAAGCAACAAACATAAATCAACCCAGCCGACACGGTGCCGGCTGTTGGTTCTCCCAGTTTTTCCGGATCTGGTCCGTTGTGGGAAGTTCTTCAAAAGGCCGTCGCACCACGTTTGCTTCGGCGTAGACTGTTCCGTAGACTGTTTGTCTGTTTTATGCTTCGGTCGCCATTAATTTACTTCCTTTGGGCTCTAACGGAAACGGACTGAAAAAGGGGTTTGATGATTTTTCCATCGTCGAAGTAGGAAAATTGGAGGCTGCCTCTACTCCAGTGCCAGTGTGACTTTTACCATGAATTCCAATTCAACTTTATCTTATCTGAAGTAACCATGTTAGTGTTAATGGAACTCGTTTCTGCAACGAACGCAAAGCGCTCCCTTTTAGTTAATCAACGTCGATAACGCCTGAGGATTACAGAGTATCTGCAAATTAGTGTTGGGATTACCTGTATCACCCTCGGGACGGTCCCAAATTGGCATTTTAATTGACCAACACTTCTGAGAACGTGGCCTACCAATCTTGGCTATTTGGTGAGGAGCTTTCTACGATACGGACCTGTAACTGCGGAAAGTAAATTCAACCGTACGTTCTCTGTCTTTAATTATCAATTATTTGTCCGTATCTCTCGTAATCCGCTTACTCGGGGTCGGAACCTCCAGCAGCGGATGCTGATTGACATCGATCGAACGCGATCGTAAATCAATTATGAGGGCAGCCAGCAACCGTGGAAGTAACGGTCGCGCCACTGTTCGCCCGACTTGACAGATGGGTCACTGAAAATAGTTTTCCGACCAAAAAGGGGTAAATTGCAGCTGCATCCATAACAGGGATAGGAGGAGGTAAACATTGTCCATGATGTATTACGGTAGCGGTGTAGGAATTGGGAACAGGCAAATAGTTGCCAGTCCAATTAGTGTCTCATCGATATCAATTTGATTGAGTGCTTTCTTTCGATCGTTTGTGGACTTAATGGGCTTCTTGAAGAATGCCGGTGCTCGTTAAATTGTTATCCGCACAGAAACGAGTTGTTCCGAACGTAAAAAATGAAGCATTATATTGTGAAGAACGATAAACTCTGACCGGGCTTGTGATATAAGAAGCAACCTGCGCTTCAAAGCCAATTTCTTCTCCAGTCAGTGGCGATTCCGCAACGCACTCCGGTGTGTTTAAACTTAAAGTTGTAAAACAACAACCACCGCACGAATGAAGCTGCTAATCGATGAGCTTCGATCGATGTTTTAATGTTTCTTTCTCTCGCATGTTCTCGTTTTAGCTACGCAAACAACGCTCCACGACGGTAAGTGATTTGAGACACGCTCCCCATCCAACAGTCAATCGGAACGGATCGAGCCGGTTGCGTGTTATGTTTATGCTGCGACCAGACTGCGAAGTCTGCGCCGTCGTTCTACTTCTCGGCTCATCGATCGATTGCTTCACACCGAGAAGAGGACCCCAACCGGGCCGAGTACTTTCGGTTTCGTGTGCCGGCCAGCCATTTCAGCCACTGCGATTGCATAATAATTATCCATCTTCGTTCACGGTTTGAAACAAACACGCACAAATAGCACAATTTTCGTTCCGACACTACTTCCTACGCATCGTTTCCGGCCACGTTGTTTGTTTGGGGCCACATTATCGGCCGGGGGCGGCCGATAATGATGATGGGGTGCCCGTGCTCGGTTCGCCGATTGTCATTACGCGCTCACCGGTGTTGATCGATAGGCGTTTCTCCGAGTGCCTTCAAGAAGAACCCGCGTAGTATCACCCGCCCGGTGGCATTATGCAATTGCCCTGGGGGAGGTTTCCACGACGCAACACGTGGCCGTTTCTAAAGTAATACGGATGGTGCTTTGGACAATCTTTCCGTTTCAGCATTTTCCGTGCCGCAACAGACGCCGATTGCAACGGACGATCGCGCTGGAAGTTGGCGTTTTACTCCGTTTCGGAGGCCGCACATTTCGTTTCATCTGCCACCGGCCGACGACAATTTACAGCGACCGCTAATGAGTGCCCGAGAGACAGTTTGTGGTCGGCAGGCCGGCCACTTTACGGTCGGATCGGAAAAAGGGAAAAAGGGTGGCCACGGAACCAACATCGGTGCCCCTTGCTGGCCCAATCATTCACACACGCCCCCGAGCGTAACGGCCGATAACTGCCCCGGAAAAAGCGGGGTTCCGCAACCAACGAACGCGGGGTGCCGATGAAAGGATGAGACGAATTTGTAGCACACACACACACTCGCCAACGGATGCGGTTGGCTCGCGTTTCTTTATGCTTGACCAACTGCCAAAAAATAGTGTATCGTGCCGCGCGTTATGCGCTACTTTCACACCGCTTTATGATGCAATTTTTTTTTCGGGCCGTTGGTTGGCCACCAACGGCTTTGCCGTTTGTGTTGCCAAAGGTGGCGGTTTGGAGCCTTAGTTCGTCGGATGAGAGTGTCGAATGATAAGCGTGGAGCCGCCGCATTGTGTTCGAAGTTTCTCGTGAAGACAACGTGGAACTGCGTTTAATTCAAGAATTTTAATATAAAACGTGTGACAATTCGCTCGCGCTTTTCTATTTTACAGCGTTGTGCAGATGTTGGCAAACGTGAGAGATAGAGATACCACCGATGAGAGCGATTCTCATAATTGTTTGCCCCAGCGATGGCCTATCCAGCATCACATAAACATAAACATGCTCCGAAATAGAACTCTGGCGCAAAAAGCAAAAGCAAAAGTTGACGATGAACTCCCGCGGCTCGGTGTGTGGTACACACCGTCCATCAATCCGAGACTCGATCCGAAGTGCGCCCCGGGCCCAATCCGGACAGAATTCGGTCGGAGAATTTCTCTCTCCGTGTCCGCGTCGCGGGGTTTGCGCTGCTTAAGTGAGGGTCTCATTATCCACTTAACTTACTGCGGCGAGGGTTAACTCGCTGCGAGAGCGGCGTGGCCATGCTGAGCCGGGCGATGCTTTATGCTTCGAAACGATTTTCGCCGGATTGGTTCCCCGCGCTGGGCCTCCGTGCGTTGGAACGGCTTGGGTTCTGGCTGACTGATTGGCTGCCTCGTGGCCGGACCCAAAGAGAGGCCGAGAACGCCTCTTGTTCGGTTCAGCGTTGCGTGGCCGCGCTTCTGGATGCACATATATTTTAGCCACTGCAATCCGGCAGCCTCTGCCTGCCATTCTGTGCATATGTTTATGCGCTCGAGTGATGCTGGTGCGGTGGCAATATTGCATTCCGCTTTGGCAGCGTGTGGGCTGGCGAGACCATCAGTCGTGTTGTTGAGCATGTTCGTGTGCGTAAACATGCACAACACTGGCCTGGGAATCTGTCTGCCTGTCTTTTCGGTGGAGAATACGAGAGAGAGCTCTTCATAGAATATGATTGTGGATATGATTTGTGTGGAAATATAAACCGAAGACATTCGGCCAAACAAACTTTCGACTTAAACTGTTTTTTGGAACCAAAAAACGTCACGCGGAAGCGTCAATTCCAATGTCCTAGCGCATCGCAAGGGGTATGATATGTTTTATGCACCGTCTTGAACCGATCTTCTTAGCGCTGCCGCAGCAGAATCGAGCGAAGGGGAATATTTATAAATATTCATGCTCGTGTTTACGTTGTGCAGCGATTGCATCGACCCAGAAGCATGGCCACATCGGTGCAATAGCACGCTTTTCAGCCGCTCGGTGGGTTGCCGATGTGTGCGCCTTGTCTGGAGTCACGGCTTAAGGAGCGCCGTCTATTCCGGCTTACGGGCGTGCATTCGTTGCACAGAACCGTGGCTACTGCGCCCGGGAGATTGGCGATGACGGCCCCAACAGTCACACCACAGTTCGGTTCCAGTTCCCTGGTAACGATGGAGGCAATGGTGTTAGCGAAGGTGCTGCAGATGATGATCCGTGTATATGCTTCGGAGGTCCGTTGGGGTGGAACGCCACGGCAACAAGTGAACGAGCAGAGGAGGTAACTCCGTGCGCGTTGATTACATTTACTTCGCCAAGAATGCCGAGCCCCTGATCCATTCTAAGGCATTCTTCTGGGCCCCCCCCCAAAAAAAGCGCAGCAAACTTTTCCTCGTTAGAGCTATAAATGAATGTTTAATTTAATTAGCTTCTGCGACGGAGTGGCGGTGGCCCGCCCTAGACTCACATCCATCAAATCCTTTCCTTCGGCCTAGGCACATGGCCGTGGTTCGTCGTCAGTCTCACCTCCGACTGGTGACGTCCGTGGGCCGTTTGGTGCTCTATTATTAGGCCACGGGAGCCGCATTTTTATGAGGTTATGGTCGACTCTCAAGTAGCGACCGAAGCAGCCTCTCAAGCGGGGTGGCCAATCCGCCGAAGACTGGTAGCGACAGCAGCTTCGTTCCCGATGGCCGAAATGGGAACCCTTTCCGGGGGTTTTGTCCGGGGCCGCACGAGAATGCGGGCGCCGATTCAGGTCCCCATAATTGATATGAGTTATGATAGCCCGTCGTCCGTTCGGTGGGTGGCCGTGGCGTAATTGGTTTGAACTTTGCTCAACCGACCGCGATTACTTTTGATCGGCGATGGGTTTTAGTATCCTTTTAAAGGTGCTCCGTTGTGACGCGAGGCGTTTATCATGGTGCAGCCAGCGATTTTCGGATGCTCAAGAAGCCCGTTTTTTATCCCACGTCCCGGCAGCAGTCACTTCACTTCAGAAGCGTCCGATGATTTATCACTGCGGTCGGTTTGAAATTCTAGCAAACTATGCCCCCGGTAAACAGTTTGGTGCGGCCCGAAAATATCGGCCACCCTAAGTTTGCCACTTAAAATGATTTCGAAGTGAGCTGGGCGTGGGAAAAGCGCTTTTCCGAAATCGCGGCACCGGGAAAGGGGATCGTCAAGATTTACGTGCCCCGAGTGAAGTGGCCAAAAATCGAAAGATCGTGCCAGCGAACTAATTGGGAAACGTAAAGCCGCTCGTGCCGCTAAGTGGGTTATCGGTTTCAGTGGGTGGATGGTAAACGTCTCCTAGTGCTCCTAAATCCCTAGTGCACCATGTCAACGATAAGCTGCTCGTGGGCTTCTGGAGTGTTTATTCACATGGCAGCGCTGTTTGCACTAATCAGGGGACACGTGGCCATTTCGCGGATGCACCGCAGCCAGTGAAAGTCTCATTCGCATTTTTAATGCTCTTTTCTGTGTGTGGGTCTAATAAAAATAAAACGAAAAAACACATAAAATGAAATATACCGTTCGTCCGCGCTTTCGATCGGCGGCGGCCCCATGTATCGGGCCGCTCGTATCATCAGCAATTCATCCTTTTTGCCCGGGCTCTCTTTTACGACTTCAACAACGACCGGTCTTGCCGGACCGGCGGCAATATGGCCGACTCCTTGGCACCCCAAAAAGCTTAACCGTACCTTTTCACGCTCTGGTTTGCGATTTGCCATATCGGTTTCACTTTTTTCCGCGCCGCGCGGCGGTTTTTGTGCGCTTTGCGCGATTTTTTGGAACCGAATTCGGACCTCGTGTGAGCCACACACGCACACGTTGGTTAACTTCCGGCAACAAGCTGGCCGACGGTGGGGGAGCCGTGGCGTTTTGCGAAAGTCGCCAGCGCATGGCCCGGTCAGTTGACTCGATCACGATCTCGAACTGATTCAATCAACAGACCATAAAACATAGCGGGTCAGCCAGAGCGCGGTCAGTGTGCGCTTCCTTCTATGTAGCAGCCAATGGACGTAGCGGTACCGCTTGGCGTTAGTAGCGGCCTTGGGAAGCCATCATATCGAACCGGCGAGTGGGGCACGGAACCCAGCAGTTTAAGGTCTGATTGGAGCGCCGTTTTGGGTGTAATTCTTGGGCTTCAGTTTTTGGGTTGTTGTTTCGAAGGGCCCAAGGACAAACGCATCTTTGTTACTGTGTGTTTGTTGTCCAATTAGTGGTACCCCATTTTTTTTCGACCCACAGTGTCTTCTTGCGCCAAAGATCCGCTTCGCGAGTTGCAGATCGCCACAAAGAAGTGCGCAAATGGGTGGAAAAGAATCGGATCAACTTGATGAAAAGAAGAAGAAAAAAGCGGGAAAAAACGAACCAAAACGTATCGATTTACAAGCGAACGGGGTGGGGGCAAGCCGTCCGTCCGACGTGCTGGACGTGACAGGGCTGGCCAAGTAGGTCAGACGGGGTAGACGTCTCTTGCCGGGTTGAACCTACCTCAACCTTAACCGCTCTCTTTTCTGTCCGAATCCCGACGTGTGCGCCAAACGGATGCGATGCAAGCCGCCGGCTCCGGGGCCCGCTGACATCAACCCTGGGTCGTTGTTGTTGTTGTTGATTGTGGCTGTGTCGTGGAAAGCTCTCCCGGCCCGGCTCTACGGTGTGAAATCAATTACCACAAACGCGCCCGACTCTCGTGATTGGAATACTTTCGGAAGCCAGCTGCGCTGTGGCTGCTGTTGCGCCGTGGCCCTCCATAGGTGGTGGCATTTATTTATCTTCACCCCGAGAAGGGCCCACACCCCATGCTGGCCTTGTTTCCCTGCTTCTTCCGCTTGCCACTGACCACTGCCGCCACTCCCCGGTCCTATCGTCATCGCCGACCGGGGGAAAGATTAATCACGCGGGACGGAAGAAAGTTGGATGACGAAAATAGTTCACGCGCGGAGCGGTCTCTGGGCTTCTCGGCGCAATCTCGGCCTGCGTAAACGAGCGCAAGAATGTTGTCACCGCAGGCGATGCGTTTTCTGCTCACGGAAGTGACCCCACGGATGAAAGAAGTTTTGCTCCGATCTGGGATGTTCGCTGCAATAATGTTGCAGAATGGTTTCGATCCGGTTTCCTTGGTCCCAGCTTCACACCTTAGGATTAGTGTCAGTTCCGATTGAATTGAGATTGTTCCTGAGGCTCAGATGTTTGTGGTGCTTCATTGACTTTCACCCTTTGCTGACGCTGCTGCTGGCTAGAGAACGGAATGTGGGTCACAAAAGTAATCCCAAACCCGACACGATCGCTCAAGTCAAATAGGTCTACAATAAGTTTCGAAATGTGGTGTGGAGTGTTTGAATTCAACCAAACTCCAATGATTAATCGATGAAGTAAAACGGATGATCAACGGACGCGTCACACTTCTGAAGTAAACAAATACAAATAGTTAAACAAAATATAATTTTATATCGATGTATGTTGACTGGCACTAAATTGCCGAAGCAGTCGCTTCTGCTTCCTGTTTATGAAGAGTGGTCTGTCCCTCGAAAAACCTGCGCCCCGCCAAGTCCTACGAAATGTTGCCGCACAAATTATTTCGGTCCAATCCTTCGCCGGTTGCGCGCGACGGCACAGGATGACATTTTTGGCATCACGCAACGGGCGTTATTGCACCGCCGCTGTGTTCCGCCCCATTTCGGCATTCCGTTCGCATTCCAGAGCCGCCCGGGTAGGTGGCGGTGGTGGACGCGTCTTAAAACAGCATCTCGAGGCGACGATGCTTCGCTCATAATGCTCCCGTTGCTTCTCGGAACATGTATTTTTAATGCGCATTAAAACACGCGCGCCGGCAACCCCCTGAATTGGTGGCCAACCACCGCCGCGTGTAGTGTGCGCTGAGGACACAGATTTATGCTGTGTGATGGCCGGTGTGTGAAGGTGTTTCTTATGTTCTGAGTGCGTTTTGGCATCGTTCCACCTCGTCGGTTAGCAGCAAACGAAAAACGGTCCCGGACGGTTCCCGCCGTCGCTTGACTGCGAAAAGAATCTCGGTCAGTGTTTTCGGCAGAGCGTAGGGACCGTTGGCGTTCTCGTTGGTGGATAAATTATGAAAATGTCTGTTTTCCACGAGCCACGCGTGGAACGAGAATTTTCCATTTACCAGGCAAAGCACTTGAGGGTGCGCCAGCGCTAGAGTGGGCCGCGAAGTGCCACTTTCGCGTTATGTTAATCTTTTAAATCTCGGTGGCCACCGTGAAACCCGCGGAAGAATATCTCCCGCGCCCGTTGATGCCGAGGCGTCTGCGGCCGAGTGTTTCGTAAAATACGGCAATGACCCGCCGAATGTAAACATTGCCGTTGTTTGAGTGGAAATTAGCTACCTTGTTGGAGAATCATTTGAATCACATAATTCCCGCAACAGACTGAAGCGTGACTGAAACAGTGGCGCGAAGCAAACGAGAAGGCGTCTGGTGAATGCTAACAGCAAAATTGGGAGCATTCGAATCGGTTGCATAATTCGTGTTTGCCCGACGCGTTGCGCTTTTTGCATGATCGTGGTTTGGCACACTTTCACTCGCCAGTTTTTACATGATCTCAAAGAATTGCTGCGAGTCCCCGTTGGCTACGGGTTGAAAGTAAAACACGCGGCAAGAGTGAGTAGGTTTTCCTCTTGGAAACCTGCTCTTGATTTTCTATCGAAAACGCCAGTCAATGGGGGAGCGCCCGGGCGTTCCGATCCAATTAAAAGGAGTGACCTTCTATTGCGTCTTTCGGGGAACCCAATTGATACCCACCACACGGCCCGCGGTCTGTGATGGGGCCGAACATTGTCTGGTGATTCTTTGCACAAATTTGGTGCTCGCCTTGCTGATGAAGCTTTATGCGCGTTTTATTGTCATAAAATGTGGTGTCTAACGAGCAAAGATTGCCGTGTTCTGAATCTGGTGACAAATTTTGCTGTTCCGTGCGCCGGTCATTATGGTAGGTGGTAAAAGGCGGTCGAAAGAGAGTGTACCAATACCAAGCAAACAGACCGAGAAAGGCTCTGGGCTGGGCCATAAACGGTGGCACACTGGGCTGCATAACATGTAAACTGGCCCATGGTAAACTATAAAATTGGCTCCCTGATCTGTTACCTGATGCGAAAGCGATGTGTGTTTGCTTTCCTTTTAAGTTTTAATTATTTCGTAATGGCCAATAAGGCACGCTGGCCCGGCACGTAGCGTACAAGACTTAGCATAACTAGGAAATGATTCGGAATTAATTCAATTATGTTGCGCCTTCTTATCGACAACCGTTGAAAATTGCCAACAAAGTCGAGCTGACAACCTCGAAACACCGGTGAATGGGTTAATTAAAAGAAGGGTCTATTTAAATGTTGATTAAATAATGATGTTTTTGGCGCCCTTAACATCAACAATATCTGAAGCCGCCGCCATTTGAGGCAATTTGTATTTGAAGTTTCGCTACAAACCACGAATGTTTCATATTATCAGAGGCCGCAACCAGTTTCGGCCAGTTTCAACTGCTCGGCGGTACTTCCGGTCCATCGAACTGGGCCTTAAGGTTCCGTGCCGGTGACTTCCTCTCTCGGCTCCGGCTGCTTCTTCCTGCGTCTAGCGTTCCGGCTGGCCAGGGAAAGTGGGCTGATGCACGCGTCACTGACGGCTGAACTCGCTCGTGTCGCTAACATGATCGACCAACGGTTGAGTTTTTCCTTCAATCGGGTGGGCGGACCGGACGCTTTTCCTCCGGCTTAAGACGGTCAGTTCGCGTAACTGTTCGTGACTTTAATTGCCCAGCATTTCTCTCTTACTCTCTCTCTCTCTCTCGTGCTGTCTCTCTGTTTCTCGGTGGTTTCATTGCGGGCGCTTAACGCCTCCGAACGGTGAGTGGATTGGAAAATGTGGCCATTTTCTTCGGAAAACTCCACGTTTCGGGCGGATCAGCACGTGGCCTTCTCGAACGCTCGCGTTCGTTCCTTTTGTGTACTTTTGAATGAATGAAAAAATGTAGCAAATTAAGTCGGTTTAATTTGGTTGTTGCTGCCACACGGCGCCCGTTAGCGCGCTCGGGGCCCTGCCCGTCCGTTGATTCATATTCCGTGCTAAACGGTTGACTGATTTGGCCGGTTGAAACGTAACATCGTCACCGGGCGAGGGTTGGGCTTGCCCAGCGAGCTAGTTAACCGCCGGACCGCATTCCAACCACTCGCAACCGGGCGAAAGGAAGACCACGCGAGACCACGATTTCCACAACGTGCCGAGATACTACTTACTAATTTGGTGAAAAATGGCGCAACAAAGTAGACAGGTTTCCTCAGAACAAATTCGACGGTTGCACCAAAGAAATGTTTCAAAGTGACCGTGTTGTGTTCGTTTACAATCAAAAACAAATCGATCACTCCGAGCCATCATGTTGAGGCCATTCCTCGTCTGCAATGTCGGGTCTGCAATGTCGGGTTCGATGGTGTGTAAAAACATGCAACACGATCGTTTTGTGCCACAACAACACCCAGCCTGAGGCGCATTCTGCGGGGTTGGTTCATCGCTCGATTGCTGGACAATTTGTTTATGCAACTGCGCCCAGGGCATGCAGCTCCCTTTTCATGGCTGCTTCCGTCCGCGGGGCGCTCAGATCGCGGACTGGAAATTAATCAACCAAAGTGCGAAAAGCGTCGTTTCCTGTTTATGCGTGCTGCGGCAGCAGGATGATTTACACACTTGGGGCCCACTCAACAACGGCAGGATGTTGCCAGAAGGTTTTCGCGGTTTTTTTCTTTCGCTCGTTGACTTCAAACGCCGACCGACCGACCGACCGCCGGTTGCCGTCATCGTCGTCGGTAGTTGACTGTAAAAACCATTGACACACACATTAAGTGTGTTTTGGGTCGGTGGTGCCGTTTGTGCCATTGACAATGCACACCGCGACAGAGCCTGGGTTTGGTTTTAATAACCGCTGGAAGGAAGTTCTCCGGATTTTCTGGCGGACGAGCATAATAAGCCGTCTTCCGAGCGCGAAGTAGCGTATTTATGTTCCTCGCCATTCGCCATTCGCCGCGGGCCCACTATTGTTTACGGTTTCACATTTTTCGCCGAAGCGATCGCCCGGGGCGATGCAAATGTCCGTGGATGTCATTGACACGGCGAAAGAGTTGCACTGGGGAGGGAAAACCTTGACGAACGGGCGTGTGCTGTGCCGCGGTCTGTGTTGGAGCCCATGGTCTGCTTTCAGAAAGAAGCGTTTAAAAGCACCTTTTGTTCGTTAACATTTACTCCGTCTTTCCGAGCGCGTTCTTGGCATCGCTTTGGGTTGCATTCTCGCAGAGTTATCATTCAATTTTCTGCCAAAGAAAGGCTCCACCGGAGTAGTTGTCAGAGTAAAAGGGCATTGAAAGCGCTGCTGCTGCAAAGAAGCAAGAAGGCCAATGGCTGTGCCTGGCACAATGCACTGCGCCACGCAGCTGCGCCCAGATTTGACTGCAGTTTCTCCGCGCCGTAGCTGGGCGTCCTGCATGCAGCCAGACCGCGCGCTCTCGTCCTGATGCGGTGCAAAACGGCGGATGGCGGAGAATCGTTTACGATGCACGGCGAAGACTTCCAGGCGTCCATTCGGCGTCCGGCGTGCAATATGCATTTTAGCACAGGATTTTGTGCTCCAAGAAGAAAGGCAATCTCGCTCCGACTAGACCTTACGCCGTGAAAGGCAGCTCTCGGTCTCGGTCGTGGCTCGTTGTGGACGTCGACTTGTTCGTGATGGTTGGTAGAAAAATAAACAGCAAACGGGAAAAACGTGACTACAATTAGCACGGCGTGCGACTACAAACGCGGTCGGTCGGGCGAATCGGGCGGGCTTTCATACGACTCCCCGGTTCCGTGGCGGCAAGTGTTTTCGTTTTGGGGAAGAGCTGGTTTTATTGTTTGTTGTTTCACAATGCGATCCACATGCGGTGGTGTAGTCCATTTTTCGCTTGTACCGGAGACAGTTTTCCCCTTTCTTTATGAATATTTGCTCGATAGTCGGTGGCGGTGGCGGTGTCCACTGTTATTTTGCTTTCGATGATCCAACCAGAACACTGACTGGATAAACGACCCGGAACACATGTTTCGAGCGCAGGTAGTGTCGAGTGTCGATGCAAGAGTGGGCAAGCATCATAACACTTTCCAGCGGATGCTTTTTCTCCATGATTTCCCCACGTCCGTAGAAGGACTGGCACGAACTGCGCACGTCCGTCCATTTTTCCGTCCGTGCGGCCATATCTTCACTCGTTTCTTTTTTGGTTACAATTTTTGACACAGACAAGACGTCGTGACTTTTCCCATTACTTCGCTTGCTTGCTTTACATCGGAATCGAAAACGGGGAAACCACCGTCAAGTGTAACGGATTGGAACTGGAAAAGTGTCCGACAGAGAGAGTGAGAGAGACAGCAAGCTAGCACCAGATGGTAGCCACCTGAAATTGCTTGGGAGGTTCTGTTGGAGGGGTTCCAGAATTGATCGGTGGCCTGCCGGAAGTTCGTGACAAACCTGTGCCCCCGACGCCGTGTGTCGATCATGCCCTCTCATGATCGCTAACAAACGCCGTGGCAAACCATTAGCAGCATAATCGTTGCCGCCTGCCATCCAATTCGGCCTCCCTTCGGGTGCCATTGATCTTCCGTTGGCGCAACATTGTACGTACCGATCGGTGAACAAAACGCACTCAACATTCACTTTTCTGCCACGCTGTTTGGTGTTCGGTGGCGTAAATCATATGCAGGTGGTGAATCGCGCGCGCCGTAACGGAAGTGACCGTTTTCGGTTGATGATCACGCGGTGGATTATGGTTTAAAAGGAACCGGTCTATGTGTGCTAGTCATGCCGCTAGACAAACAGTAAGTTTGTGCCATCGGAGCATGAAATTATAAACCAGACACACACGCCAAATGATCGATCGTGCGTGTCTCTCGTATGCTAATCGTATGTGATTTTTTCTCCTCCATCTATTCGCCTTTCGTTGGCCTTTACATCGCGGAAGTTGCGTGGTACAGTCTCTAGCAACCTCCGTGGCGGAAGTGTCGGGGCCGAGCGAGCGAAACCATGCGCTATGCTTATCAGAAATCATCGAAAAAGCCGGGATGCCCAGCAGAGAGCCTTGCAAGAACAGCGATAGAGAGAGCGAGAAGAAACCCGGACATCCTATCGCGCAAGGCGCTGAGATATATCGGAGCCATCGGATCGGTTTGATGGTCGTAAAAGTTGTCGGCGAGCCGGAGGTCTTTCGAGGTATCGATGCATAAATATGCTATATTCCTGTTTTATTGATTGCGTCGATTCGGAGGGCTATTAACGCGTACCTGAACCGGTGGTGGGTCCTACCTACGGCTGGTCATGAACTCTCACTTTTCATGGGCACAGGCGATGGTTGAACCCCGAGACGGTCTCAGCCCACAGGAAAAAAACCCTTACCGCGGCGGGCAAAGTGGCAAGGTTCTTTATTTGGTGGCCGAGGTTTTACTGCCCGCGTGACCATTGACAGCTTCCTCAAAGTGTGGGCTTTTATCATTGTTTTTATGATTATTTAAAAAGAACTACAACCATTTATCAGCCCACAAATCAGAGGTGGTCAGTTTTATGATTAATTCACGTTCACATCAATAATGGGCACGTTTTGTTGGTGCATTTAAATCACCAATTAAGGAGAACTCATCGCTGAGAGTAAAAGTAAATTAGTTCAGTGGCTCAGCGTCTGGTGGCCTTTCGAATCGCTAGTCCACGACACCGGCTGCCCTTTGGCATTACAGGAACAGGTCAGAGCAACTGGCAACCTCTCGTGAGTTGGGACCTAAATTAACACCTTTCCACCCAGTGCGCTCCGATTGCTGTATCCTTCCGCCGACTTGACCGACTTTCACCTTCTCGCCGTAGAACGAGCGGCGGCGGCCATTGACTCCTGTTCGATTATCCTTCGCGACCCCGGGCGACCTGATTTGGCTCCGAAAGCGACGTCCGTCGGACGGACGACGGACACACTGGTCTTCCATTAACAAACAGCACCTCGTCTACCCGGTGCAATTTCCGGTTCCCGGACGTTATGTTGTTCATTTCACAAAACGACTTAGACGGCTGGGGCGGGTGACCTTTATGCGTGATTTGCGAGACGTTTCACTTTCCGAACGCGCCAAAAGCACCAGAAGACGCGGCGTGGCGCTGGCCGATAGTAGTAGCAGCCCGTAAATCAATACGCCGCGGAACCATCGTCCGTCCGAGGCTCGTCCGAGGTAGTGAAAGTTCTGGTCCGTGCGTGTGAGTTTGCGGGGGTTACGTTTTAAAGTGCACTCGTTTCACGGGGTGTGCAGTTTTGCATTCGAAAGTACCTCCCCAAACCCGTTGGAACCCGAAAATTGGAGCAACGGATCCTGCTCGCGATCGATAGCATAAATCAGCCCGGAGTGCCCGGAGAGACCGGGAAATGTGTACATGTTTAGATGCAAATGTGGGCGCGAGGGCGCATGTTTCAGTTCGTGCCTTTGGTGGCATCGGAATCAATACACCGAAGGCAGGCAAGATAAATTGTGTCCCCGGAACGAACGGGGCCCGGGGTCCAAGATAAATGGGACCAGCGTAATCCATCTTGCTCCGCGGAGTGCCGTGCCATGCGGGTTGTCTCAATTTCTCACATCGAACCAGCATCAACCGTCGTCGGCGTCGTCGTCGTCGTGATGGATCCGATGGGTGTGTGGCGACCCATGTTTGTTTTTATGTTTTGCCGGCCTCACGGATGCCAGCCAGACACACACACACACACCAGACACACAGTAAACAATAGGTGCGAGACACGCGCTCTCGCCCCGCGCACGTCGTGACCGGCGTGAGCAATGCGTGCCATTTATTTATGTACGCGCGAGCCATGGGAGGGATTTGTGCTGAGAAGCGTCCCGGAATTGATGGGCCTTTTGGGAGAAATGGGGAGCAAGTTTTAAATCTTTATCGTTACCCAATGTTGCCGGCCGAATAATTTATCAACTAAGGGGCGTAACGATTTTCAACACTTAAAACTCATTTTCTGCCAAAGTCCTTGACCGTCGCCACTCTGGTGGCGTGACGGATCCGGTTTCTTTCGTGAAATCAAGGCAATAGGTCAACGCAACTCTGCGCACGCCTTTTGCATACTGCTGAGGCTGGCTGCGCCGTGGGCGTAACATTATGCGCCGTTTGAGAGACGGGAAAAGTTGCCTCTTCTGTTGCAACGTCCGCTACGAATGGTGGCGTGTACCTTGAGTTGAGGCTGCTGACCAGTGCGATTTCTCCTGCCTACGCTACCTGAAAGTGGTGGCGCTGGCCACTGCTGGCTGGCGTAGGTAGTGGCCGCGAAAGGTCTAGGTCCGTCGATTCCGGTCGTGCTGACTGACAGGTTAATGATAAATGGGTAAGGAAGTTCGCAGGAAGTCACACCGAGCCTCCAGACACTGAGGGTGTCTGCCGAACCGCCTTATTGGTGTTGATCTTCACTTCAATTTAAAAGCCTTCTTCACACACAAGATCACCACAAAATCGGCAAGTCGGTGAAGTCGGTAAATTGTGAGGCTCCAGTGCGAGGTGTACCACTTTCGTGGGGTCTCTCTTACGGCGGAGGTTATATTCAGAGTTGAGAAATGGTGCGCCTGTGGTTGGGTTCGACGAAATTGGCGACCATCGAAGGTGAGCCACCCATTTAAGGATGGATTCAATTAAACTCCTGCCTGCGCGTTCTCCTGCGCCCGCTTTCGACCAGCCGTTGCCGTCGCCGCCGCCGAGCGTTGAAGGACACCCGGTGGCCGCAGGGTGATCTTTTGCAGGGTGTGATCATCGATTATCGCGATCGCAGTTTTTGGTCTCGTTTTTAACTCCTGCAATGAAGTTATCACCGAGAGCGTGTGCTCTGGGCCGTTGGGGGCTTCTACTTTATCCCCGCCCGGCTTCAGTTTCCACTTTTACGGCACAATTATTTACGTGCCAGTCGGACTACGGAGTGCCTGCCACCTGTCGCCTCATGAGTATGATTTGGGGCCACAAGCAAGCAGCAGTTTCCGCCGCGTGTGCCGCAGGCTAAGGTCGTTAGTAGTTCGCCTGTCCGCCCAGCCTCAACCGACAGCGGTCGTCGGGTTGTGTTGATGGCTGATCGCCTCCTTCTCGGCTCCTTCTAGCCAATCGCGCGCAACTAAGTATTACTTTGTAGCAAGGCTTTTTATGTCTTTTCTCATGAGGTAACCTTCAATGTCGCCTGCGCTCAGAACGTCCGGAACTTGTTTCGGTCCAGATACCACTACCAACGCACCGCAATTCGGTCGCGCCGGCTGCTCACAGTTCCTGCAAGATGAACAGTTGACGCTCACGAACGTCCTTTACACCGGAAAAGAGGTCACCATCGTGACGCACCCGTCTCTTATCAGAACCGCGAGAACCGGTGGGAGAAACCGGTGAGCAGTCAAGTACGCGAAATCCTTATCGCGACCCAACGCCGAAAGAGATGAATGGTGTGCGCCACTTTGGCGCTAATTGTAGCGTGTTAAGGGGGGCACAGTGTTTCGTTTCGTTCTTGTTGTTGTTGTGCTTCGTGTAAACTTGTTCTCCAAGGACGCGGCCGAGTGTTGTTTGTGTTGCTGCCTCGGCTGAGAGCTGTTGACACTTTCCTCCATCTCGTTCCGGTTCGTTCCGACAGTGCTTATGAAGGGTCACTCCAGAGGGCCTCATCTGCAAGTGGTTCTTATACGTAGAAGTGTGTTTACACTTCTTTCACTTAAAACTCGTCATTAATTAAATTAAATTGGCACTTTTCTTCATGTTTTGGTTTGGTTTCTTTAAAATGCAGTATAATCCACTTGCAGTCTCTCTCTGGTCGGTGTGACAGGTTTATCGTACAAATTAATTCTTTTCCCATCCGAAAAACGCGATGCGTTAAGGATAACAATCCACCTGCGCCGCTTGTTACAGAAGACTGCACCTGCACCTGTCACGCCGTGCCATCGTCGTCTTCCGGGGTTGTTGGTGCATACAAAACTGTGACAAACCTCGTGGCGGCGTGAACAAATGATAATTTGTCCTCAACTGAAACAATCGGGAATAATTTATTTACAGTTCTTCGGCCCGTCTGTCTGCCCCGTTCAGTGGTGACAAACCGTTTTTCTCCGTCACGCCGTCGGGTTCCTGTAGGTTTTTTTCACCCCGAACCCAAAAGCTGGTGCTCCGTATCCACTGGGTAAAATAGTTATCATACGGTCCTAAGGGAGTCGGCGAACATAAATAACAAACGAGCCCCAATCGAGTCGGTCCGGCTTCTCCGTATTGTGGTTTCCAGTTGAGCAACCGAAAAAAAAACACGGTAGCGCATAAAAACACCCTCCCAGCCAGCCAGCCAGCCAGTTTGTCGCGCCAGATTGTGGGTTCCCGATCTGATGGCTGATTTAATGCGACCATTGTATGCTAACGACCGACGGGAAGGGGGTTTGATGATGCTGTCAGGGCGTGCGTGTGGATGATGCCAGAATTTTCCCATCGCACTGGTGCGTACCGAAAGGTTCCCAAGAAGTGTCGCAGCATAACAGAGGCATCACGGCGAGTTAACCACCTGAGACTCCCGCTCATCGAGGCTGCATGCGTTAATTTGCCCCGCGATCAGTGGCATGATCGGTCTGCTTTTCGGGGACCATTCTCTTCTTCTGGGCGACCCCGCCAAAGACACCGCGGGTGTAAGTTATGTATCTCGTTTTTTTTCCTGTTGTTTTGGTGGCCACGGGTGGCAACAAGATGCATGCCACCTCCCCGTGGCCCCGGGCGGTCGGCATACAAAACAAATGGCACCGGGGAAGGTGATCCCGCGATCTGCCGGTGATTGCGCTTTCGGAGGTTGTGGTTGCTGCTTGGGTGACCGCGCCGGCTTCTGTGAATGATTTGCTCGCGTCATCTTGACTGACAGTGGCGTACGGTGACGTAAGCGGCAGCGGCGGTGAAAAGGAGAGGCCGAATGGGCCGAAATGGGGCTGTCAATTTTTATGCAACAATGGCCGCCGCGAGCTCTTTTCGGGGTCTCTGGGGCTGCGATCACAACTAATTTGACAGGAGACCCCGACGAGGA
This sequence comes from Anopheles cruzii, assembly GCF_943734635.1. NCBI lineage: Eukaryota > Metazoa > Arthropoda > Insecta > Diptera > Culicidae > Anopheles > Anopheles cruzii. Next base: position 44,170,977 of record NC_069144.1, on the reverse strand, counting down.
GTAATGGACGAGATCGCGTCTCATTGGGAGCATAAAATAGACCACACGAAATTACAGTTCCCCCGCCACCGGAGCCGGCGGACGGACTTTGAGGGCCACTCCGGTTGTTATCTAAGGTGCAGCCGCCACCGCCGATGGTGCAGTCCACGGGTGGACGGGTGTTCCGCTCCTGATTTTACGCCCTACTCGTGCCCGGTGGTCGATCTCGTAAGATGCGCGCACGGAAGCCGCGTGTTTCGATTGATGCCTTCCGGTGCGTATCTTGGGGACTTAAATTGGGCCACACGAGCGAATGAGGGTACGCTCTGAAAGTGGCCCAAGTCCGGTCGCCTCATCTCTGCGTCACTGAGCTAAGAACACTGGGCTGAGAGTCAAATTGGAAGCGGAAAACGGAACTCCGGTGTGAAGTGTGAAGTCGGTGGCGATGCCTTGTTACTCGATTGTAGAATCTCAACCCGGCTGTAACGAACCGAGCAACCGGCGGGAGTAGATTGTTTTTATGATTTTCAAACGACCCACCAACCGCGGTGACCGAGGGCGTCATTGGAAGTTTATTGCCGGTTGATAACTAAATTGCCCTGAGATGGCTGGGAAAGCGACCGGGAGGATTGTTCTATTGTTTCCCGGGAAGGTTGGCTTAGAGGTGAGTTCATTAGGCATGCGTTCTTTAATGAACGGGAACACACGCGGGAAAAACCACAGATTTACGGCGATGTTGGTTCCGGCACCGGCTGGCCGTTTTTTACTCTGCTGAGAACTGACCGGGCTTAGGGTCAAAGGTTCCGGTTGGCGAGTCCAACGAAAATCACGATTTGAAATACGATTTCGAGTGTGTCTGCTTTCTGGGTCTTCCACTCGACTGAAATGCACTTCGCCTCGGGGCCACATCACGAGAGAAACCATCATAAACTGTCATCAACTCCGAGCCAATCATCCACGGTGCTTCCGTTTGTCTGGTTCGCTTAGCCTTGTGAAGGTCGAACCCGTGCCCGGAGGCTGCGCCGAAGAAAGGACCATTCACTCTGTACGGGGCCTTTCTGGTCTGGTCGCTTTCATAGCCGCCCATCCGTGGAAGACTCATCTTGCGTTGGTCTCGGCCGGTCTTTTCTTTCCCCCGCGGACATCAATCAAGACACTTCTGTTTTCTTCTCGAAGCTTTTCATCCCGACCAGATCGCACCCCCCCGGGCGGGATAGGTCCGTAATCGATGTGATAAACCTTTTCTTTCCCTTTTTAAGCGTCAACACACACACACTGGCGGTTGCCCGGAGGACTAGCTTTGGGTCTGTGGCGCGACGTAGAGTAGAAAGTTGCCCGTCCATTTGCGTGCGTGTTTTGATTTTGGATAAATGCAGCATCATTAATGTCACGTGACCCAGGACCGGGACCGGAACTGATGTTCACTTTCTGGCTGGACTGAAAGCGGTCCAGAATCGGTGTTTTCATGCCGAGCCGCTTGGGTTTGCGATCTTAAATCGCTGGCTTTATCCCAACATCGACATTGAGGATTAAACACTGTTTTTTCAACGCATCAACGGAAAGGTGAATCACTAACCCGTTCTGCTTTCACCATCGGATTAATGCGGTCACAATGCGGGCCCGAGGCCTGAATGTTTCCCCGAAAGAACGAGCAAAAACCGTAACCGAGCAACTTCGAAAGGCCACGACGAGCGACTTTTGCTGTCCGACGATCGCTGATCAACAATCTTCGACCGTGTTTGGGTGTCCGTAATTTTTTATTGTTTCCCAAACACTGCCATCTGTGTCGGGGGTGTTGTTGTCCATTGTTCTGACGCACTGACGGCTGCACTGAGACGTTGTTACCATATTCGGTGGCGTTCGCTGCGTGGAGTTTCCTCACTTTATGCTGAAAGTTACAGAGAGGCCAAGAAGACACCGCTCTGGCGACGGAGATCATTAGACGGCAGGCCACCTATAGCAATTGTGCGTTGGCCAAACATGGCCACGGGTTGGCGCACAGTTTCGACAGCTGACCCCAGCGTTTCACGAGTTCACGGCACTGGACATTTTGGACAGATTAACTCGAAACCGGCTGTTGGTCGAAAGCCAACGATCTGTAAGTCTATTGGCGGAGCGCATAAAGTAATTATCCGTGCCGGTATGGCGCTCGTTACCCGATCGAACGCAGCTGTTGCGAACTGAGACCAGTACGTTTGGGCGCACATCGAGTTGCCTTCAGTTACGGTGTGGAAGCTTTTGGCAAAGAAAATTGTTTTCTCACACCGTTACTGAAGATCGCTTCAAGCGGCGTGGATTCACTCAAGTCGCGCGCCTCCCGTGTCGTAATTCCTGGTTACACATCGCTTTTAGAGATCATTACCCCCCGAGGGGGGGAAGAGTAATTACGAATTAGACACTTATGACGTTGCCGATCGAATCGTTTATGTGAAAATGGAGTGTTGAAATGCGACCATAAAATGAATAATTGGCCCGGCGACGACCATTTCATCTTGATCTTGTCGATCTCGATTTAATTTGGTATGAACAGTACAAATCGGCATTTTGGCATCTCAGACTCAGGGTTCGTGATTGAGCCATATTTCAGCGGAGGGCAGCGACTCAGGACGCGTCTCGCGTTGAAGCGCTGTGAAGGTATGCAGATCGTGCCATCGTGTGGGACCGCCGCCGCAAGGTCGGGCGGAATTCCACCATCCATTTTCCACCATCTCGCGTGCTACCGACTCATTACGGGGGACGGTTCCGTGACGCGCGCCGGCCACCGGGGCCACCATGGGAACGGCCGCAGATTGTGTATCCAGCTGAGTTTGTTTGTAAATACTACCGAATCCTGTCCGGCGGCCGAATGCTTCTTTGGCATGCAAAAGTACGGTCTGGTCGGTCTGGCATGGCGCGCCCCTTCTTTCTCTGGCTTCAGTCGTTCGCACTTTCTTGCACATTTTTCACCGGTGAATTAGTGAAATGCGATACCCGCTCTGGGGCGCGAAGTGTTGGCCACATTCCGGCCATTTAAAGCAATGCTGGATGGAACATTGTCATTACGGTGTGTGATTGCATTCGATATCTCTCCCAGTGGGGGGGATCCTTTACACACTATTGTTGGCCATTTTTCATTCGCCTTCGCACCGTTGCATAAGCAGTGTCGTGTGCTTGTCCACCATAAATCTTTCTGCTCGGTGGCATCTGCTCAGAAACGGACTTGCAGTCGGACGGACAAACCACAATTTCTTACTAATTTCACTCACTATAAACCTAATTAAAAGAATTGTTTTATTTTTGGTTCCTTATTTAGAGCTCTTTGGGCCGAGTGAAGAATGCCGCCATGTTCTTCGTCGAATAGGAACCAGCCAAAATAAAGTAATCACAATAGCGCTTGAGTCGTGATATCAATATTGATGAGAGAATCGAAGTCCTTTTTGGGGAGAGAAAAGATGAAGATACCGAAGGCCATCTTCGTTACATAAATCCCTTGCCGTCGGGCGTTACGAATCGATATCGGTGGGGTGTTGTACAGTAGAGAGGTGGGATGGTTCAACAACTGCATCGCCCGACGATTCTCGGACGCGTCGTCGTAGCTCCCCCGGGAGAGCGTTAGGCAACGAGCCACCTATAATAAGAAGGAAGTACTGCCTGCGGTTCTCGTTCTCGTTTGTAAACCCAATATCCACCAACGACCGCAACGCCCGACCACGGGTCGGGTGGCCACGTGCAAAATATTGCACATGGCAGTGCGCGGAGTGCGTCGTTGGCCACCGGGGATTGATTGGTAATTCTGTGTTGCCGCTGTTACCGGTCTCTCCTCCTCTCTCTGTGGGGTTTTTCGAATTTATGGCCGTACTGTTGTGTTGTTCGTCCATAAATAGGAATAGGAGAGCACGGGAGGGCCAATGGATTGGTCCTGGGGCGAACCCTCCCTCTCGAAGGTTTCTGGTATCATTTCGGAACAGCCGCCGCCGCCTTTTCGAAGATGAATTCACGTAAAATAGTAAAACAGGATTAACAAGCTTGTTTTATTGTCCTTTTCCGGTCGGCGTGAGTCTTATCAAGGCGTGAGCATTGGAGAGACTTGTTTAGAAAGTGTTTCTGTTTCCTTTTGCGTAACTCACTTGACTTTTAGTTTTAAATCATTCGAAAAATCGGTAAAAATCGATTTCCTTATACATTGTGGTTCCAGTAAAGGAAGCGCTTCGTTCGAGGTGGAAATTTGCATTTCAAATGTCAACCTGCCCTTGACCTGAGTTGCCCTGACCGGTCCGTTCGGAGCGGAGCATTTCGTGGCAGTGGAAATAATTCAAATATGGCTCCAAATTGCTAGCATAATTGAGTTACCCACAAACCCGAGCACAGCCGAGGCCACCGCCCTCGATTCACTGTCGAACATCACGTTTTTCGATCTCGACAAATGTTCACAAAATCTTTCGACAAGGGTGTCCTCGCCTCCCTCGCTCGCCACGGATTCACCAACGGCCCGAGGGATATTGCAAACATTGTGGAACTGAAGGCCCTTACTGGATGATGCCGGCGGTCGGATTATGGCGTCAAGGGGACCGGATTCGGTGATGCCGAAATTGTTTCGTTCTTTGGCAAAAGGAAAACGAACTGCCCAAGGCTGTGTTGTCGGACTCGAAAGCGAAGTTCTGATTGCTGCGTTTCGGGCTTGCCATTTTTCGAAATGTTTTCGCCCGCCGAACCAGGAGATTTGGTCCCAAAATTAATTATCCGCCGGGTGTATGGAAAGAAAAAGAAACCTTTCACATACAGCACTTCCGTGCGAACGGACTCGGGATCAAATCGGGCCGCAGATTGATACACATTTTTGCACATAAATTTAAATCCATTATTGTTTCCGTCCGTCCGTGGCCACGGCCAGATATGCAAACGATCCACTCGCCAGCAGAGAGGCCGGCCTTGTGTGGCCATCGCCGAAAGGTTATTGCTAAAATCGAAAACGGATCACTTCCGGTGCAAAGTGTGGTCTGGCGGCTGTGAGAGTGTTTTTGACCCGCGGGCCTTCCCGTGGGTCAGCAACTTTCGCGTGCGATTGTACGGAAATGGTAATTCCGGTAATGAAATGATTTTTCTCAATGTAATTCAAAGCGTGCCGTAGGGCGTTATGGCAAGTAGTAGAAAGTTTCGCGCCGGCACAACAAAATGGCGCAAAATTACCCGCTGGGCAAATCAATATGCACAAAATTGTGTATTTAGAGCGGAACGTTGAGCTTTCCATTGTCGGTTTGTCACCTGCAAAAGGTACACGATCAACTGTTCATCTGATCACTAGATACACGCTTCTGTCTACTTCCGTAGTAGCTTTTGAGGCCACTGGTTACGCAGCACATTCAGAAGGAACTAAATGCAACTCTAGGATACTCCCGCCACAATTTCTTTTCACTATCGGTCAAGCATCCTTTGCTTTAAAATGAATCTTATCATTTTGGCGATTAAAGTGTGTTTGAAGAGAGCAAAATGATCATTGTTAAATAATCATTTCAGAAACATTCAATCGCACCACGAGCTCATTAGTTCTCTCTCTCCTTCTCTCTGTCTCTTCCTCTTGCTACCTCGAATCGTAGATCATTTTCCTCCTCATTTTCGCTGGCAGAGCACCGCCTCCCCTCGTTGCGCCGTGGATCACAACGATTGATGTGAAAATCGTGAACATCATCAAGCACGGGTTAAGGCATTTTTTTGTTTTGCCCATCATTTTCGTCATCATTTTCGTTCCCACCACGCGAAGCGCATAACATGACCGCAACGGGCCGCGAGGGTCAACGACGGGCACGGACGGGCCCTTCGCCCAGAACGTTACCGTTTCGGTGTGCAACGTGATGGGAAACGAACGCAAATCGAAGCGAGCGTGGCCGCCCATTGGCCGTTCTGCTGGTTGTCCGTGGGAAAACCCACGAAGTGTGCCGCTTACTAGCAGGGCAGCAAAATTCCGTCGTGAGCTGGGTGTAGGTTTCGCGGAGAAATGACCTCGAAGCAAGATTTGAAGCAATTTTCATCGAGGCTCCAAATCAATGCCCGACCTGGACGGTCTTTGGGTTTTTTTAGAGTCATTTTATTGCAGTCAACGTCCGGCTTATCTTTAATGCATGCGAATCGATAAAACGGAACGGTTCGATGTTTGCGCATCTCGCGCATGTGTCACTCTTATCGTGGGTGAAAATGCGCCATTAATGTGGCGATAAGATACGCGTGCGATAATTTCACCTTCACCGATGAGTTCCGGCAGAAAGTGACCCAGAAAGGTGCCTAAGAAGGTTTACGGTTCCATTCTTTGCAAGTTCCTCCAATAACCTGTGCCCGAAGCTCGATTCTAATCCAATTTTTCTTTCTCCGTTTTTTTGTAGATAACATATTCTCGAAGACACGAGCCGGGTTGAAAGGATCACGCTTCCGGAGATGATCTTCAACCGTGGCGCATGATCCCCTGGACTGGAAGTTGGGCTTTATGAGAGACGCCCGTGCCAGTCGAGGCCCTGAACCTGAACCATGGAGGACACGTGCCAGGAACCGACGCCGGAGCCAACCACGGCCAGCGAGGAGTCGGACGAGCAGCAGTCGCAGCAGGAGCAGCAGCAGCCGGGGCCACCAATCGCTGCGGTTCAGGATGTGAACTCGTCGAAAGCTTCCTTCGAAAGTTCGTTCACCGTGACCGATTGCAACTGTTCGTCGTTGCTCGTCGAGACGGACCATCATCCTGAGCAGCAGCAGCTGGTGATCGAGGATCTCATCGAACCGCAACTGAACGGGTGCGAAGAGAAGTTCAAATCGCTGTCCATCGGCACCCACGATGATGGGGTGGCCGGAGTGACGGCAATTGGCGGCGGAGGAGGTGATGGAAGCGACAGTGGCGTCGAGTTCGGGGCCGGATCCGGGTCCCTCACCGAGACGGGCGTGCTGCAGCGGGCGCTCAGCAATAACAGTGCCGGGTACGCGAGCAGCTGCTGCGGACTGGATGGCGGTGTGGGTGGCGGGAGCGTCGTCGGTGGTGGTGGCGTCGGTGGCGGTGGCGGAGGCATGAGCTTGTCGTGCAACTCGAGCATGATAAGCTACAGCTCGGATATCTACGATAAGACTAGCGGCACCGTCCTGTGCGGTGGGCGGCTCAGCGCGGACTACTGCGCCAGCGAGGGGGGCAGCGAGAGCTCGTCGGTGACGGGTGGCCCCGTCAGTTCGTCGCTCCGAAAACCGGGTGGCTGCGGGTTGAAGAAGAAGGTGGCCCTGAAGGAACCCCCCTCGAGCCGGTCGCCGCGCAAATCGACGGAGAGTGTATCGTCGAGCAGCGGGCGAAGTAGTTCGCGGTCGCGGGGCTCCTCGCTGGGGCGATCGGTTTCGCTTAACCTCAAATCGACTCCGCCGGCGTCGGCCGTGAGTGTGGCGGCCGCCCGGGAGCGGGCACGCTCGCGGGACAAATCGCTTGGAGGTGCTGGAGTCGCGGTCGCAGGAAGTGTGGCCAGTCTGGGCCGGATCACGCAGACTCCGACTAAACCGATGCCACCGCCGCGGCGCCCCCTGAAGCCGGACACACTGCCGACGGGCGCCCGGGAGTCGCCTTCGGCCGGTGGGCAGCGGGCCGTTTCCGTTTCCCGCACGCCGTCCATCACGCGGGGACGTACGCCGCTGGGCACACCGACGGATGACGGCCGGTGGCCATCGGTAGGCGGTAAGGGGGGTGCGGCGGGTGGAAACACGACACCCCGTTCCACTCGGGCCGGTTCGGCCGCACCGGAAGCGTCGGCTGCGGGGCTCTCGATCAAAACACGTGTCGGAACCTTGGCCTTGGGTGACGGGAAACCCGTACCCGGCGGTGGTGGTTGTGGTCCAATGAGCTTACCCAGCGGTGTCGCCAGCTACGCCACGCTCCCCCGACGGCGCAAGGAACGCTCGGCCGAAGATCTGAAGGCGGCCGGCGGAGGTTCCAGCTCGCGCAGTAATTCCGTGACGCGCGAACAAGCTTCGAGCCGCATGTCGGTGTCACTGTTCAAGAAGGCTCCCTCGGTCGGTTCGGGGGCTGGTGGAAGTAGAGGCGACGCGTCTCCGCCGGTCAAAATGGCATCATCGCATCCGCGCCTCTCGTCGGTGGCGTCGTCGTCGTCGGCCAAGAAGATGATGATGGTCCACAAAACGAGAATCTACCACGAAACCGGCGTACAGACGGCCATTACGGGGCAGGACGTGGTGGACGCGTTCGGGGGCAATGCGCGCAACGTGCGTATCGACGCGGTCGAAACGGTGTGCGCGCACACGCAATCGGACATCCGGGACCGCGAGATGGAGCGGCTGGAGGAGAAGCTGCGCAAGATGAGCGCCGAGTGCGCCGGCCTGATGGCGAAGCTGTCGGACAAGTCGCAAACGGTGACGGCCCTCGAGCAGAAGCTGCTGGTGGAGCGCGAGGAAAAGCTGACGGCCCAGAAGGAGCTGCAGATCAACACGGACCGTGTGCTGGGCATGCTGGAGTCGATGCAGGCCATCCCGCACAGCGCGGACCCGGGCGATTGCGACAGTCTGCTGATGCTGGAATCGCAGCTCCAGCTGTCCGGCAGCGTGCTGGAGAAGAAACAGGAAGAGATCGCCCGGCTGCAGTCGATTTGCCGGGCCCTGCAGATGGACATGGGCCGCTCGCTCAAGAACCAGGAGGAACTGTTGCGCCAAAAGACGGAACTCGAGGAGGAATCGTGCGAGATGCAGGACTTTTTGCAGATGGAGAAGCAATCCTGTATGGACGCGCTGAAGGAGGCGGAACAGGAGATCGTCCAGCTGCGGACAGGCTTGCAGCAGAAGGAGAGTAGCGTCGAGCGGCAGCAGGAAGAGTGTCGCCATCTAGTCCGCATAGCCGAGCAGCGAAGGTATGACGACATCGGCGGCGTGGCGTCATCCGGAGCATCCGTTTTCTTATCGTCTGCCGTCTTTCTGTTGCAGGCAAGAGTATCTGGGCATGCAGGCCAAGTACAATGCGCTCGAGAGCCGCTCGAAGGACATTCTGCTTCAGCAAGGAGCGGCCGTTTCTGGCGCGTCCGTGGCCCTGTCCGGGCTCGGCTCGCGGCTTGACAATCTCGTCGAGCAGCTGATTGCCTCGTATAACATCTCCGAGCAGGATCTCGAGGTAGGTGATAGTGACGGGTGATCAAGGGGGATCGCTTAGCAGCCTAGCGTCCTAATAGGTGGTAATGAGCTAGCTATAGCAGTAGTCTTCCAGTAGTCTCGGCACGCGCTAGATCATCGAAAGAGTCATTAACATGGAAAAAACAATAGTGCCCTCGACCCCCCCATCAGCAACCCTAAAACAAAACTAACACACTCTTTCTCTCTCTCTCTCTCTCTTCTCTCTTCACCATCGGAACCCATGTATTGTTACCCTTTCTTTCAAAACACCCTGGCTGTTGCTCGTTACTCGCTGTATACTGCTCCGTTTGGGTTGTAAAACGCTCGATGTTTACATTAAATGATGCACCCGTTTCCGCTGGACCGCGCGTGGGTCGCGGGGCTCCTCTCTGTGTGTGTGTGTGTGTGTGCCTGGGAACATGCTCGTACTGTTTGTCTCCGCCGTGCACCGTTTTTGGGCATGCAAATGTCTCTCTCTCTCTGTGTTGTGTAAACGAACCGGGTATTTGTTGCACATTGCGCCTTCCCCCGCGTTCTCGTCGGCTGCGGCTGGGCCTTCGCAGCGGTTGCGTGTCATACGGTAAGTGGAGTCAAAGAAAACCCCAACAATCCGAGTGCGTGCTTGCGTGTGTGAGTGTCTGGGTAGGTTTGCGAGAAGGTCCATGACCAGCCTGCTTCTCATCTTCCTTACGTACCATTTGTCCCCCGTCAATAGAATTCTCCCCCTTTCCGTAGTTGTCCTTGGTGGTGGAGTATTAATGTAGGATCATTTGGCTTTTAATTCCTAGAGCTTGGTGCCAAACCTTCCGGCGAGAGTGATAGGTCATTTACCCGATGTTCGATCGTCGCTCGGTGGTCAACCGCGCCGTCTATTAGAAAACTGTTGCTGCATGCGGAAGAACCATGTGGCCGTAATGAATCTCTTGGCAGCATGTCAACCTTCCCTTCGGCGCGCTCTCTCTCTCTAGGGGAAATTAATTACAAAGACATACTGCATTTGTCCAAGCCTGAGCTACATGGTAGTTCGTTCGTCCTATAAAGTCTGTGTCATCTGGCCAACATAGGCCATGATCTAGCTGGAATTGATATCTTCACTCCTGAGTCCGGGATGGATTGCTCCAGCACGATGTACCCTTGGCACAGCCGTTTCCAAGCATGTGGTCGCGGCAGCTGCTATCACTGCCAAGCCAGTGCATTTCTTTCATTGCTACGTGGTCATTTTGTAGCGTGGCTAGGGTTTCAGCCAGTTGTCTCAAGGGCCCTGTTTCTCTTAGAGTGGTCCTCTCGGTGTCCTTTTGTCGAAGCGTAGGTCCATCGTGACTGAAGGTCCCTGCTACTCGTCCTCGTCTTAGTACCCCATCTCAAGCATCTTTTTTCCCAGATTTCTCACCAGAATTCCCAGCTTAAATTTTCAGTATACGAGTGATTAGCCGTGACTCAAACCCTTGAATTAGCGACGGGAACGGTGTCGCCATCTAGTTGTCAATATTTCGTACATATATGTACATGTACACAATTCACCGCCTTTCCGGTAGTTTAACGGTTGACGAGTGTGAATTTGCTTCTTCTTTTGGCTTTTTAGGGTAGCTGCGATAAATGAATCTTGTTGATTTAACACAAAATGGCTAACAACTTCTTCGGTTGCGTACTTTTTTCCATTGCAGGACGTGATCTACCACAACGAAGCGTACACCAACAGTGCCAGCAGCGGGGATGGTAGTCCGGAGTACGAACAAACGGCTGAAAAGTATGCGGACAAGAACCACCCACCACACCAGCAACATGACCAACCGCAACATGCGCTTCAACAATCCCAGACCGGTGCGAAGGGCGATCCGAAGCAATGTGTAGACGGCAGTGACGTGCCGCTATCACCGCAGCGTGGCCAATCGTTCATTGCGGCCGTCATAAGCGCGATCAAGAATGCGACGAGCAAGACGGCACACGTTAAGCCGAACCCAGCTCCCAACGGTGGCCCCGCAACCCGGGAGTGTAAAGAAAATAATGGCCATGGTAAGTGTGGGTCATACTGGTAGTTTGTGGACATTTTGATTTGAACCTCCTTGGATTCCCGTAGAATCCGACTGCACTGAGATGCTTGACTCGGAAACGGAACCGTGCCTGATGATGGACAACGTGCTGGAGGACGTCGCCATGCCGGATTCACATTCCCACAACATGGTGTCATCGTCGACGCGCATCTCGCAGATCGAAATGCCATCGTCGTTGGAAAGTGGCGTCGGGGCGACCACCGCTCTGATGGCGCACGATGAATCGTTCGACAATCTGTCGCAAGCGATCGCCAATCGTCAGCAGATCGAGCTGCAGTCGAACATGATTGCCAGTGGACGCCCGGCCCGGTTCCACCACTCGGCGAGCAGTGATCAACCTCCGCGAAGCAGCGCGGCGACGGGTTCGTCAGGGGCTGCTGCTGCTGCTGCGGTCGTTGCTGTAACAACGGCCCCGGATCACACCACGGCCAGCCATTCTTCCTCGCTGGACGATGAGGAAAACAGTTGCTGTGCGGAGGCCTCGATGGCGGAAATGCCTTCGATCTGCGAGTACTGTAACGCCCAGTCGCTGGTCGATCAGGTGATTGATGTCGATAATCTGATCACCAAGCTGCTGAAGGTCCTGCGAATTGTGCAGATGGACAACGATCACTGCATCCAGGAGCTGATCAATCACAAGTACGGCCCCGATTGTACTATCACAACAGGACGATTAATTTTAAATGGTACTATCTTTCAGGAACAAACTAGCGATCACGAACGAAGAGATTCAGGATCGCGTGAAAGAGTACGAGGAACTTAACTATAAGCTGCAGGATGATTTGAAGGACGCGTATCACCAGCTGCAAGTGCGTGGAAATGAAGTGAACAGCGGAAAAGTGGAACTGATGAAACACCGACAGGAAATTGACGTACGGGAACTTAGCGCACTGTTGGCTCCTTGGTCAATGTTTAACATGGATTTTTCTAAATTTTCAGAAACTAAACGAAGACATTTGTCAGCTAAGCACACTGTGCAGCGACAGTAAGCAGCAGCGGTCGAAGATTGTGATTGATCGCGACGAGATCATAAAGGCATTTAAGCTGTGCCAAGAAGAAGGAGCCGTTCCCGAAGTGGAACTACCACAGGTCATCCTGCAAGCATGCAATGAGGTATTACTTATTTTGGGTTTGTCCGTTATTACGTGGATTTGTTGCAAATGATCGGGTTTTCCTTAGATTCCAAACTTGAAGGCAAAATTATACGAAAAAGAGCAACAGTTGGCCGCAATGACCGGTAATGCGGCGACTGGAGCAAACTTTGTGATGACCGCCAGCTGGCACCAAGCATTGAGCGAAGCCAAGCGTCAATACGAAGCCATCGACCGAGCGCTGGAGGTAGGTTTTACTCGCTCCCACAGGTCCACCAACCCCGGCGGTGTTATTTATATGGGTTCCATCCATTTCACAGACTCTGGACAGTGTAAAGTCGATAGTGCAGCAAACTCCGGCCTTGATGGAACTACAGCGTGATCTTGAAGAGACTAACTTTGCGTCCGCATCCAGCTTCCCGCTGGTCACAGCTGCCCAGCTTAGCCAGCTGCAAGCCGGTAGCAATGGGAATGTGGCCAGTTTGAATGGAAACGGTGGCATTGTCGATCTGAACGCCAACGAAACGACAATCGGCGAGGACGGGATGCCAGCACCGGCTAGTGGACCGTCGGCAGTAGCGGGACTGCAGCTCAATCAGGGGGCCGACCCGAGCTGCTACATCGATTCGACTGCTTAGGCGCCGAGCGGTTGCTCGAGCGATAGGACAAACTATTTATTATTTCCACGCATCATCCGTTTTGTTTCTCCGTTTTTAAAGTTTCGTTCAATTCCTTCCTGTTTCATCATGTGTTGTATGTTGTTAAGCATTTACCATGCGCTAAGGAAGTACTTGAAAGGAAAATTAGCAATCATTCTCAATAGCGTTTTGTTACTGCATTTCGACTTTCTTTTCTTTCAATAGTGTTGCGTCTTCCTCTAGGAAGCATAACAAAAAACGTTCGGCAGAAGATTTAAAAGCAAATGTTACGGAGCATTCAACTAGGGGGGCCCTCCCGAAAGGCTCGCCACCATGTCATTGATAGATCCTAGCCGTAGGTTTTGATTGTGATTTGCTGTTCATGATATTATATAGAAACGTATAGAGAAAACCAGAAACTAGCCCATGTGTAGCCCATACCGGATTGACCTGTTAGGGGGACAAACAGTGTTATTGCAGACAAATAATAGTATTGATAATTTATTCCCGCAAGCATTTTGAAAGAGATACGCCAAATCGGTAGGCTGATCCCACTTCAACTAACGAACCTCTTTGTTTCCTTTGAAAAGAAAATAAATAGCATGAAAGCCTTGCGTCAATCAAGCACCACTCGCCTACTACGGGAGAAGACTACTTTCCATCGCTCCATGCCGTACGTTTTAGCAATATAGTAACTCGCAGTAGGCATCGCATTAATAAGACTTGTTTCCATAAGTTAGATAGTGAAGAATAACTAAATCATTAGCGATCATGGGCAGCAATTAAAGCGGTGAACTGAAAAGAAACAAAAACCGTCTGGAGATAAGTCTGGCAATACCGTTTATACTTGTTTGCGTCACTACATTCACTGTTCAAACGTCCGTTTATGTATTATTTTCTGTTTATCGAAGCCACGTGCTATACTCAGTTTCGTACACACGTCACGTTCCTTCCTCTGGCACTTTTATAGTCTTTTCTCGGTCTAGGAGAAAATGTATCTATATATGTTACGCTGCTAAGAGTGTGTTTTGTAAATTCTCCCCAGGTGGTAGTAGTCCAATTTGTCATCAAATGAAACAAAAAACCAGCTTCCCGGAACATTGCACTATGTATATAATGATCATTGGAGCGATGATGGTCGTTCACTTTTCTTACTATTCGATTGAGTTATGCTCTTCGTACACTTGTATTGTATCTCAACCTGTTATTCGTTTGTTTCTTTTCGTTTTGTTTCATTTCTGTGTCATTCTTCACCGTTCCGGGAAGGTCACGCATTTGTTTTCGGATTTGGAAAACGATTCACGTCACATCCGTTTAGGTTCGCCAACACTCATTTAATCCTCAGTTAACTGCTCAAGCTTTCACACAGTTTGCACGTTTCATCAAACTCTACAGAAAACTTGGAGCATCCAACAGCAAAAGCAATTCTTGCGAGTACCGTTTATTGTGCAGCGTTTGAATGGTTGAATGTAGTGCGCAAAATGAAGAGATTAGAACTGAGTTTGGCGCAAACATTCTCTTCCAAAGCAGACGCAACTGGGTAGCGATGTGGGCTCATTCAGCTGATGTTCAATTATTTTCGACAACCGGAATCGGCACGGGTATCGTAACCGTGCTCCGGAAACTCCAGCCGCAGCAGTTATACTCTCGCTACCACGTTCGTTTGCTAGCTAAACCTAGTTCCACGTATGCCCTTTGTCACCGCCATCGGAGACGCTAACAAATGATTCGAATTTAAACGTAAAAAATTAAAAACACACACGCGAAGGTAAGCGTAAACGCCAATTTATTGACATACAAACGCCTTGTGGGACTGATCGGTTCCGTGCATGTCCTTTTTACTGATACTCATAATATCCGTGTTAGAAGCTAAGGAAAGCGAGAAGGCAACACGTAAATTGCTTACAAACACCATGCCATGAAGCGGACGGGGTGCCGCGTGGCACGAAGAGGCGAATCCCCAATTCCTGTCGGTGGCATTTCGCTTGTCAGCTTTCGATGAGAGAGACCCGTGATGGTGGCCTTCGAGAAACGGAACGTTGAGCGTGTAGGGTGTAAAAAGGAAACTCAGAATACAATACACAGAAACAATTGACCGGCGATACGCAAATGGCCATTCAATTTTAAAATTGTTGAAACTTATTACAAACTATGACTACACTCTATGAAGCCAATTTAAGAATAAAAGTAAAACACAAAATTGAGCTTTATTCGTACGCGTCTATCCATTTTTCCGAAGTTCTTGCACAGCTTCAACCGCCGGCGTGCTGGGGAATCCGGTCCTGGAAGAATTCGCCATCGTCATTGTGGTCGGTGCCGTAGCCGTGCAGAAACTCGATTTCGTGCAACACGATGAACACCATAAAGGTGGCATATGACTTCATCAGGCACATTGCCAAACTAGCCCGTGCCCAGAAGCGGGTAAACAGGAGCGTCAGAAGCAGCCCAAAGGAAATAACGAAGATGTGCACAGCGCAAGTTGGTCCGGATGCTCCGTCACGGACGTGGATGGTCATCGAACCGGTTCGGATCATCTGCACACTGAACACAACGCAGAGGCCGATGAGAATATCTGCCGAGGGAAAAGATAGCTTGCCTCAGTAACCGGGCACCGGAACAGGACACCGACCGATGCACGGACTCACTGAAAAGAGGACTCCCGTAACACGCGGCAAAAGCTAGCCGTTGGTAGCCTCTGCGGGCTAGGCTGATGTACGTTACCAGATCGATCCAACAGTGGCCCCAGGAGAGGATCGTGATGGCGAACGTTGGCGGCGAAATGTCCGCGATGATTGACAGTGTTTCCAAAATGGCCACCAGTTCTCTGGTGACCAGCAGCACCAAATAGGACGTTCCGAAAACCGTGAATAGTGCGACATAGGCGAAGAACGCAGGTCTCTGATCGTTCGTGGTGAAGATGCAGATCGCGACGCTACCGGCAACTGTAGTTAGAAGGCTTCCGAGACAGATAAAACCGATCTCGTTCGCTGTCAGTGACTCCGCTGGAATCAAGCATACGCATATTAGGTCTGAGGTTCATCAGATCCGTTCCTTTAAGCGCCTCACCGAGTAAGGTGTAGAACAGAAACGGTGGAAGCACGTTAAGGCAGAGGATGAAGAGGTACTTGTTCCAACCATGCAGAGGAAGTTGATGGTGCACTCTTGGCAGGATAAGCAAAGCCAGTAGTTCGACGGGCGCCATGCAGATTGTGTAGGAGCGTCCGTACCAGTTGGCCGCCCGATAAGCGTCACGATAGTGACACCACTGTTGCCACAAACCGAATCGTTCCTCACTGTTCGTGACCGGTTCTGTGATTTCCTGCACATTTCCGTCCGCATCCCGCAGCAGTATGAGGCTCCTCGCTCCGTCACCACGCTTATTCAGCGCGGAAGCGATCGCGCTCAGAGCCACCAGAAAAACGGCGTAAACTAACAGCAGAATGGTGGTTTTAAAAATGCCAACATATTCGACATACATGAAGGCTTCCACTAACACCGCCACCAGCATTAGCGCGATAATGTTGGGAACTATTACTTCCGGGTGGACGAAAAACTTTCTTCCCATGAAGATGATGGTTGACGCGAGAAACGCTATTTGATACACGGCCGAGCCGAGATACTGATTGTATATCCGTTCCGTATCGGCAATTTGATGATGTTTCACCTGGGACAGCACGTGCGGAAGGCCGTTTCCGTACGTGAGCAACGTGACGCCGGCCATGTATTCGGTTAGTCTGAAAGACTTGGAAGCATACAGAATGGCATCAACGTATCGGCGGACGCAAAGGTAATGGATTATGGAAGCCAGAACCAGGACCACCATTAGCTGGAACGGAAACTCAAACGGTTAGGACCTTCCGAAATGGGGCGTTTCGTCCCCTTAACGGGTTCTTACCAATCCGGCAATGGCGGCAGAAAATAGGGCAACATTTGAGCTGTCGACGACACAGTACATAAAGCGCATGTAATCGATGTAGTGCACTGCTTCGCGACATTCTTCCGTCTCACGCACAAACAAACACCGTTCGTCGGCGAGCACCGAGTGCACGTTGGCGCACGGTTGAGTCCGTAGTGAAACGATAAAGTTCCGGTGCGCTTCGTAGTGTGGTGTATCGTTAAACGGTGACATCGTTTATCGGAACCGCGAACTCTACTCACGACAAGCCAACTAAGATGTCCCTTCGGTTCAGTTGACATTTGCTTCGTAGCCACTAGTAGCCTCTCGGCTGAGTAGGCTTCGCATCCTGGAGTGAGTCAAAACGATGGCAAAGGGATCCACTGTGCTACGATTCGTGCGTCACGCAACGTACGTGAACTTTCCTCGACCGGTAAGCCTCGAAACTGTGTTGGGCGTAAGTTACCACTATCTTAATGGTTGCCTGTAATCTCTCCTCCACCAGGATGACTGTGCCTATCTGCATAAACTCGATGTCTCCGAGCAGTGTGCCTTCGTCGAAAGTGCAGAAGCATGCGCTGAAAGTCGTTTTTACTTCAACTACATCCGATTCCTGTACTGCACGATCGGATCGGACCACTACTTCCTGTTTGCGCTGGGGTTCGTCTTCCTGATGCTCGTGTGTGTCTACTACTTCGTGATCCTCGGAACGACCGCCGATCAGTTGTGAGTTTCCTGTGGTCACCGTTGGCGATGATGAACGTCCCTTTCAAAGCTCTCTTTGATCGTTTCCGTTGTTTCCGCTTTCCGTGGCAGCTTTTGTCCAACGCTAGCAACGATTGCGAAGAGCCTCAACATCAGTGAGTCACTGGCCGGTGTAACGATACTGGCATTTGGCAATGGATCGCCCGATTTGTTCACCGCCATCGCTAATCCCGATGCCGACACGGAGCTGATGTTTTCCGAACTCTTCGGATCGGCCGCCTTTGTGATTGGCGTGATCGGTGGCACGGTCCTACTCATACAACCGTTTGACTTTGCCCCGTTGGCCATCTCCAGAGACTTAGCCTTCTTCATCGGTGGCGTACTGTGGATTACGTACAAGGCCAACGACGAACGGTTTACGCTGCTGGATAGTGGCGTCTTGATTGGAATTTACGTTGTGTTTCTGGTGCTCGTCGTTTGGGAGTTCATCGCGGCTAAACGCGAAGTGCAGGGTGCCCGATCGAGAAGTATGATCCCAAACCGATTGATGACAATCAAACAGGAACTGCTTTACTATCTGTCTGTGTCCAGTTTCAGTGCAAGGAGGTGTCCCTGAGCTCCACGTTTCGTTTCGGAACATCCGCGAAAAGGCTGAAATCATCATCCGATGCCGGGATCCACAGCCAGCAGCCGGTGTCAGGGAAGAACTTCCACGCCCGGTGGCTGCCGAACAGGACACATTACCGAATGAAGGGCTGTGGAACGATGCCTGGAAACACTTGAACCCAATCGATATGGACGATTGGTTGGAGGCCGGATGGTTTATGCGATCGTTCACCATAGCCAAAGTACCGTTCGTCCTGATACTGCTGCTTACGATCCCGATGGTCGATGTGACGGTGGAACGGGACGGTTGGTGCAAACTGTTGAACGTATTCCACTGCCTCTCGTTGCCACTGCTGATGGTGTGGATTAATGGCTGTAAGTACCGTATACCGTGTCTGTTGGAAAATATCTTCTCAATGATCGATTTCCCGGCCAGTTGCTCTCGTCAAGGTGTTTAAAGTTCCGCTCTTATGTTGGATCGCCGTCCCGTCGCTTACATTGATGATCATCGTGTTCTGTACGTCCCGAACCGATCGTTGCCCAAAGTACCACAAGCTGTTTACGGTTCTCAGCTTCCTGGGTTGCATTCAGATCATCTATATTGTGGCACAGGAGGTTGTCAGTCTGCTGGAAACCCTGGGCATTGTGCTGCAGCTCTCCAAGTCCGTTCTGGGTCTTTCGCTGCTCGCCTGGGGCAACAGTGTTGGCGATCTGTTCTCGAACGTGGCCCTAGCACGCCAAGGCTATGGCAAGATGGCGTTTGCCGCTTGTTTCGGTGGTCCGTTGTTGAGTAAGATTGATCAAGCAAACGAGGAATTGAAGCGAGTCTGCAATGCGGTGTTTCCCTTTTTCCAGATCTATGCCTGGGATTGGGTTTGACGCTGATAGCAAAAGCCCTACGTGATCCTAATCTGGTGGCACAGGTGAGGGTCCGGAAAAACACCAAACTGAACAAAGCGTCCTAAATGTGTCCTCAATTGTCTCGTAGGTCCGCAAAGGTGTGATGGGCGAGAACTGTGAGGCGTACCTGTTCCAAATCCTGGCCACCACCTGGCTGGGTTTACTGTTCACCAGCTTCGAAGGCCGCCGAAGCATCGGCCTGTCGATGATAGTTACGTACGCAGTGTTTTTGATATTTTCTTTCCTTGGTGAGTTTGAACTTATACACCCCTACGGAACGGACCATCATCCGGACCCGTTCGCGGAAAGATCCAACGGCGCCGGCAGATAAACGATCGATCGTAGCTTTATTACAAATTATTAATACAGTACAGAAAAACGAATACCGCTCAGTTAACGTTTTTTGAAAAATGGGCTTACAATTGACCCGCCGAAAGCAGAAAGAAAAATAGAATGGGTAAATAAAACGAGTCGCGCTTCTCTCTGTATTTAAACATATTTTTCACCCCAGCATCCGGCAGTGAGTGCCAAATACTGATAAAATTTCCTTCGAAACCCGACGACCCGGTGGAGTATTGTGTGTCGCATCGAAAGAAACTTCAACAAGCCGAACGGAGTAGACTATGCTTCTTTCTACGACATCACGGCAGTCCCGTAAAACGTTTCGCTACGCGCTAACACGAGCGTTGACTATTTTATACAAAAAATTGATCTTATAAAGGGATAAATGTATCCAAAAATGGTTTCAAAAAATACAGTTCCGCTTGCAGCGCCAACGGTGATAACGACTCGAGGATGATGGCATCTCCAAGGAGCTCTCGAACTCGGTATAATTTAATGCATCTTGTGTGTGTGTGTATGTGTGTGAGTGTTTATGACGTATGAGCGACATCTAGGATGTGTTGGATTGTGTGGAAATTGTTGGACGGTTGATGATCTCGGAGTTGAATAAATACGGGTTAAGAAATGGATGTCGGGAGATGGCTCCGTGGTGTACGGCAGAATGGCGGCCACGAGGACGCTGAGCTTCCAAGAAACGATAATCCTTAACCAGTCATCATCTCCATGAATTCTGCAATAAAAGAAATTAAAATATCGTTTTGAGAAGGCCACAGAAAGCGAGCAGAATTTAATTAGATTTTAATGGCACTCCCCGCGAGGTTAGGTTTCAGTGTTAGGGGGGACTCTAAGAAGCCAGTATGCATTTCTACGCGCGACAGACACCCGTGGTGACTGCCCCCACTGATGGACGTGAAGAAACGCAGACAAGGTTGAAAGACGAGTCAGAAAAATTATATCAACAGCTGCGCGTCCCGAACTTTGGACGATGCAGAAGCGCGTCATAAGGTTGGCCACCATCGCGCTCTGCAACGCATGCAGTGCTCCCTCCCGAGTGTGGGGTGGTTTTGGTTTATGTTTCCCAAACGCGATACTCATCGCCCACCTTCAACTGGGTGGCCATGAAGCCGAAGAACGACGTGTCGGGTTCGGATCGCCGCTACGTTTTTATGCATCCATTTTGTAATACTTTGTGTGGCTCTGTGTTGAAAGACAGAAAGTTTCGAAATGCATCGGAGCGCCAGTTTTCGGACACACAACGTGTGTGTGTGTGTGTGTTTCGTACACAGCCCCACTGAGCTGCTGGAGTAAGTCCTGGATGCTGTTTCGGTGCGACATACAGCAGCGGCGCGATTCACCGTTGACCGTGAGGATTAAATTTAGATTTTTTGCCAAAACACCAAAACGTGTTCAGGTCACTCGGTGCTAGACCATTCTGCTTCGTGGTTTTGTTGTCTTCCTGTGCCAAACACACGGCCGATCGTTAGCCGATCCGACGTGATCGACGTTTAGTGCCCTCGTCGTGTGGTGTTGGAAATTGGCTGAGACATCACATGTCCATCTGGCGGGCCATGCTCGACTCTGTCTCAGGTTTTTATGATTCGCACATCAAATTGGCAACGCACGCACGCAATGATGGACACGAAAAACCATTTTCTTTGATTGGCCGGGTTCGTCCTGGTCTCGGGCTGTGGCGGACCGCCCTCCTTCGGGCCAGTCAACGATGATTTATGGCACGATCGAAGGTATGATCGTAATTTTGCGTCTAATTTATGCTTGAATGAAGTGGGCAACGGTAGACTACCGAGCGAGATGTGGATTTTGGAAGCTGATTTTATGAGACCGATAATAAAAGTGTGCAATGTTTTCTTTTTCAGTAGACTGTGTTTTAAGTAGAAACACGTGCCACTCTTTCAAGCATTCAATAAAGCACGGAACAGGACTCACCGTCAAAGTCCACCGTGCCGGAGCCGTCGGAATCGATCTCTTCGATCATCATGTCCAAATCGTCGTTCGTCAGCTGATCGTCGAGCTCGCGCAGAATCTCCCGCAGGCAGGAGGTTGGAATGAACCCGTTGCCCTCCTTGTCGTAGAGACGGAACGCTTCGCGGAGCTCCTTCTGCAGCGCTTCTTCGTCCTCCTCAACGATGAATTTCGCGGCAAGGGTGACGAACTCGGCGAACTCGATCTGGCCGGACTCTGGGAGAAGGGTTGGGTTGGAAAAAGAAACCGACACGAACATCAGCATCAACGGCTTGGGCCTGGGCATGGGTGGGTTGTGTTGCGATGCTTACTGTCCTCGTCGACCTCCTCGATCATCTCTTCTAGGATCTTGCTGTTGAAGGGCTGACCCATCAGCCGCAGAATTTCCGCCACCGTGTCGGACGAGATGCTACCCGTCTTCTCGCGATCGAAGCTGCTGAACGCCTTCTGGAGGACTGCGAAGGAAGGTAACGACCGAAGGTGACCGTCAACTCATCGTTTGAACACACTATCTCTCTCTCGCTTTCGCACACGCACACGCAGGTGAGGTGTGTGTTTAGGAAGGGATAAAAATGTCACTCGCGTGCCCTTAATGGACTGCTGAAAGCGGTGGCCGTAATTCGTTCAGCGTGCCAATAATGGATTCCGCCCAATTAGCGATGTCAATCGAGCGGTCACCCGCCTTCTAACGTTCGCCAATGTTGCCCACCTCGTTTCCCTCCAGCAGTGCGTTTTTTGCGACCTTCGAGAGGTTTTAATCGCGCTTGGCAGAGCTCCAAAACAACGGGCTGCAGATCGAAGCGATTTGCTCGCCCGGCGACATAATTTGTAAGATTTTGAACCCCTGCGAAAGTGAAAATGGAAGACATAGTTTGCGTACTGCGCGGATAATTAACCGCAAATTCGATCGAACGATTTCGCTGGCACCATTAACGGGTCGATCGGTCCATTTCCGGCTCACGAGCGATCATGCTTACAATTTCTCATCAATGTGGAAAATTCATTACCGACGTGAATAATCGTAACCATTTCCATTATTGGTCCTGGCCCGTGGCCCGTGCCATGCAGAGGGTTCCAAGTTAGGTTTCGCTCTCGCGTAATAATTTAAATTTCCATTTTCTCACCCATTTTATCTCCCCCCAAAAACCAGTGGGTGGTAGCGAAAGGTGCTGTTTTATGGTGCTTTCCTCCAATGCTAAAAATTGCCACACGACTCACGGCGAATAGAGAATAAAAAATGACCATCACTTATTTTTGGATCAGTTACAAACGTTGGAAAACGCTTGGAACCACCAGCACGCACCAGCGCCCTGCCCTGCCGTGTGTCTTCCTTCTCCCACCCGGGATGCAACATAAAACCCCTTCGGTTCGATCGTTTGCCCTCTGGGCGGCGCAAGTCTGTTTTGGGGCCCACAGTTTGGATTTCAACATTTACTCATAACAAACCCCGAGATTTAACGATTTTTGCGTTCCGAAAGCGCGAAACCGTCGTGATCGAGTCGGAGCGAGAGACGTGTTGTTCTGCTCTCTTTCTACAGTTTTTCTTCTTCTTCTTCTATCGTCCACCGTCGACGTCGATCGCCAAACGTAAACAGCGGGCTTCGCGTAAACAAACGGAGAATCGCGGCCAAACGAAGGGTAATCGTGCTTGAAGCGTAACGCAGGATGCCGAAAAAAAACCGACGTTTGGTAGGCAAAACAGAAGCTGGGCTGGGCTGGGTAAACCGAAATAGTTTTCTTATTTACACTGGAGTGTCGGAAGCAGGAAGATCACTTGCCGAGCGCTGATCGTTGCCGGGCGCTGACTGATGGCTGTCAAACTGTGGGGTGCGATCCTGGCAAATGGTCGCGTGGACGACGCCATCAACCGAGTGCGGGAGTCACAACAAAACCCCTGACTCAGCCGACGACAGAGGCGGCAACTTGTTGCCATCACGTTTGTGCGTTCCCGATGCCGTAACAATCGTCATTGAAACAACGCGCCCGAAAGCGAACATAAAAAGTGTGCGATCGTAAAGCCGAGTTCATCTAAACGCGCTACACGCGATTCGCGCGTAAGATCGGCCTTACACCGGTCGGTCGGTGTCGGATGACAACATTTTGTTTTTCTACGTCCCCAAAACCGGAGACAGGCAATTAGTCATGCGGACTGCGGCCTCACGCGGACGCTGGTTGGCGTTGGCCACACCGTGGGACGTTTTGCGAAAAACAGGGAAAATCTTGAGATGGTCTTCTCGCATGTCGCGTGGCGATTGCGTGGGACACCCGTGCGCCATCTTTCTTTGCTTCCTGTCAACAGATGGCCGGTCGCGTTCGAGTGACCGAAAGGCACAGCACAGCGTGGTAAGCTAAAAGCAAAACCTCCGATAGAAGAACCAACGTCATAACGGGTTCGATGATTTGTCGGTCCATTTTTTTGTCCGTTTGCCACTTTCCGAGGCCCACTTTCCGGTGGGGTATGTATTAATCTTGGTTTCTCACGGTCCAACAGGGTCCGCACGATACGAGCCGAGCCGGGTGTCCGGGTTGGGGGACGCCACCATACTTACTCGCAATCTGCTCTGGGGGGAGATCATCCTGGAAAGAAAAATGGTGAACGACAGAAACAAAAAAAAAGAACCGTTAACAAACTGCGCGGGAGATGGGTTTCACTTTTTAGTTTTTGTAAATGGACATTATTTCGGTGACATGTTGCTGGCGTGTCGTAAAATTGGGCGGATCGTTTCGGAACAACGACAACACGTTCGAGACACTCGAGGACGGCTCGGCTGCAGGTACCAGGCGGCTCCATCGGCCGATCCGAAGCGAAACATTTCGGGCGCTGTATGCTTGACCTGATTTTCATGCGTGTCTTAGCCATTTTCGCATCGGATCATGTATTCAGTAAACTACAAGCGCTTGAAAAGGCGGTCGAACATCGGACACGAGGTTGCACGAGCGGTTCCGGCCAATGGAGACGCCTGGTTTATTTTTGGTCCAATGACTTCTGTTACCCAGAGATAAATATTTATTCCAGCTACAAGGCGGCGAAAGGATTGTCAATACGATTTTTTTTCAACCCCAACTTTTCACTTTACTATTTTCTTTAATTTGAAACATTTTTTTACATTTTCCGGAAACAAGATATCCTTGAGCAATTTTTTTTGCAGTAAAATAGTGATCATTCATCCATTAGGGATAATAAGCGTGTGTCATTTCAGGTTTTTTAAGCAAAAAGCTGATAAATCCATTCAGGATCTTGTTATTTCTTTGCGATGTAGTAAGAATTAAAAACTGAAAAGGCTATTTGGTTTTGGGCAGTTCTTCAGTTGCCACTAAATTATCACACCGACCCTAATTCTCAAACCAAAACTCCGACTGAGCCAACCGATGGTTGGTTCACAAATCTGACCAGCAGAAAAGACACAATTCCGTTATAACTACACCGATTTCCCGCTACCTACCATGGTGTGGTAGTTTGTTAGCTGATTTGCGAACTACGGAACGATCTTCACTTCGTTCTAGGCTCGGCACGACTCTTGGACTTGGACTTCCAACTGAAACTCCGCGATCGAGATGCGTTCGGCGCGACGGTACACTATCGACTGATCGTCCCTGCGGGGTCGTTCTATTCCAGACCGTTTTGCCGCTTTTCCGGCGTAAGGTTCTTATGCTTCCAACCAACGATCGGCTTTATTTCTGGAGCGCTCACTCTCACGTTCTGTTTTTCTCTCTATTCTCCAATCTCTATGCGTTCTCTAGTGTGTGGTTGTAACGAATCGGCTTTGGAGCCGGCTATTTGAAATCGTGGGAAATTTACGTTTCCGTTGCGAGGGAGACGGTTCCCCAAATGAACTATCGCTGGTCGCTCGGAAAGCGGCTGGTTTTTATTGAAGCGACCGCGAAGGCGTAGAGCGCGGCCATCCGACGCTCACGCTCTCTCACTTTCATACACATCGAAAGAATCTGCGGGTCCCCAGTGTCCGTGAGTCTACGAGCAGCTACAATTCTCATCTCGAAAGCAGCAGGATTATAGTGCAATGAAAAGAGATTGAGGAAAAAAAAGCCGAACGACCCGTGGCGAGGAAGACAGAACACCCAAAAGATGGCGAGGAAAATTGGGACAAACAGTCGGGCCGGCCCCAGGGCGGTACCAGATTCTGGATGAAGCCGGCCGAAGACGGTCGGTCACCATTGTGTGCGTGTGAAGCGTGTCTTCGGCGCAAGACCAATGTCTTGCGTGTGGGGTCGTTCGAAGACTCGACCGTTATAGCTGTTTGCTAGGCCAGTTAGGCGCGCGCGTTTCGTCGCCACTTGAACGACGGCAATGCGTTTATGGAACCGCGAGGAGTGTCTCGACAATCGGATGGGTAGTCAAGCAGACAAAATAAAAAAAAACATGGTCGTGACGAAGAGATCCTCGCTGCACTCTGCACCATTCTGTGGCCGCGCCTGCAGCGCGATCTTCGTCCTTTTGCGCGCGAGGCGACGGCTCGGTGCGTTGCAGTGTTGTTGGTGTTATTTTCTTCATTTCCCCGAGTGTTTTGGTGAAGGGGTGCATAAGATTGAGGTTGAGTCGGGCAGAAGAACACAACAACGCCAATTGTAAACACAGTTAACAGAAATGATTGCCGTGCCGGGGGGATGGGCGGCGTCGGAAGATTGATGTTCTTCGATCGTGCAGTGTGTCGCAGTTCGGTTTTCCTTCATTTTTCTTTTTGGCTTACACATTTTTTCGAGCAAAATTGTGAAGGTGGAGAAGACCGACCGACAGACGGCAAAATAGAGAGAACGAAACCCCCGCAATTCTCAAGGCTAGTGGTTCGCAAATGATGCGCCGCCCAAACAAGGAACCCGATCCCGTCGGGCCAGTCTCACCAATTTGTTTTAGAACAAATCGGAGCAGTAAGTCGGAATGTATTTGTGGCACTTTGTATTATTTTCTGTTTTGTCTTGTTATGCGGTGGATTCGAGAATCGGGTCGGAAACATGACACTTTGGGCGCGCTAGGAGGTGCATTCAGTTGGAACCCCCCCATTGTTGATCGATTTTTCCAAATTAAAAATAACACAAGAAACTTGCCAAAACAAACGATTCCGTTTCGAGTGTTTCGAGCTTGCAATTCAAATAATAAAATGTCACAATATTTGAGCGCGCTAATTTGGGTAAACTAACCAATTGGCACGGTAGATTAATGTCCATGTCCGTCGTGCAATGGAAATCTCGTTTCCGACCACTTTATTGGTGAGTTTCCTGTGAAACGCATGAGTAAGACGTGCTTACGTCGCGAACCACGTAATGTTTGTAATGGACGGCCGGAATGGTTCTGTTTCTGCAAACTATTTTAAAAAGCAGCACGATATTTCTGAAGCTGGTCCAAGTCGTAAAATTTCCATAAACCTTCCGGCGCATAGGCCGGTATTAGAAAGGCATTCGGCAGTGGGTCGGGGCATCGTTTGCGTACACGTAGTATGTTTTTATAGCGACACGCTCGCAAGTGGCCAGTCGGGTTAACGAGTCCCGTTATGCAGTGCAGCACGTTGGCGTTGGCGAATGTTTTCGCGGCGCCACGTCAACCGAAAACCAAAAGAAAGACGGGAACGCAATTATTACATTTTCTCGAACATTCTTCCCAACACGCGCCACCAAACTTCGCGACGTTTTGGTCGTGATTGTCGTGTCAGCATTAATTTTGTTTACTCGTCACCGAAACAGCTTATTACCGGCTTCTGTTGATCAACACACGGTCCCACTCCCATGAAGCTGTGAAACGACTACAAAACCTGTGTCGCGATCCCTTCACGAACATCAAAACAGCAAACGGCTGTAGAGGCCGTTCGGTACCCTGAAGGCACGTCCACCACTATCAGTGTTATCTTCCCGGCGACGGTGTTTCTATTGTTTGTCTCGCTGCGAAATGCGTCGAAAGTCGAGCCCTCGCCGTGATTAATGGTAATGCACTGTGGTGCGTCTTAAACCGGTGGAACGGCAATATGCTACAAAAAATGCCGTCTGCTCTGAGTGCGTGGCGAAGCTGTCCACTGACACGGGCAGCCGAAGGCCACGTTGTACGGACGGTTGAAAGCAATTTATTTTGAATTTACGAAAAGCTGAATGAAGCGTATTTTTACAACGCAGCCACATAGTGCGGTGCAGTGAGAGGTGGTAATATTGTTATTCCGTCTGACAGACCGTTCCTGGTTTGTTTGTCGGTTTTATTGGACCAAAATATCCTTGTTTTTCACTTTTAATTTCCCGGTGCGTTTGTGTACGGCTGTTTGGGAAGCGGCCAAGGCTAGCGAACCTGGCTCCTGGCCTAACCACGGAAAGTGATTCACGGAAATAGTTTTTAGTACACACCGCGGATAATCTGTTATCTATAAGTAAAATCCATTGATATGAATCTTTCTCGTGGATCTCCAACGAATGTGTTCCGTGGAAAAGGACACTTTTGGAGCACCTGATTTTAAACCGGACGCGTGCGTTTGTAGGCCATTTTGGCCAATTCTCCGAAAGCGACGCTCCAGATTGACAGGTGACAGTTGCGCAAAGCGGCGAGAAGTACATCCAGTAGATGGCGAGTAATGACCTCAACTCATCGCCTACTGTAAGCGTGCTCGCAAGATTTTCAAGGTTTCGTCTGCCACGGCCCGTGAACGGTGCCGAAGTGTTGCAGTTGATTGACTTAATTACTTGGGCCTGTACTCGCACTCGCCAGGTTTGTCCCCCTGCGTAGGGAAGGTGGTGACAAATTGGTAAAGAGAGACATTAAAATTCAAGTAATCCACCAGCCAGGGTTGGTGAAAATCCTCCGAACGCTTGCGGTCGTTTTTCGTACGTCTGGCGCTCCCGGCGAGGATTAGAAGCGGCCGTGATATAGGTAGAGTAAAGGACTCATATTTCTCACCGGTTTGAGTTGGCGGTGAAAGTGGTTGACTTAAAAATAGATGCTGCTCTCCGCGATGCAAAGAATGGACGGCGCATTGCACTGCACCACCGCGGGGTGCATTAATTACACTGCCAAGAGCGTAATCCAAGCAGAAATGGCACCTCATCTGGGCGATGATCAAAAGAACCTCCAGTAGGTGGCCGCCAAGAAGGAAAGCCTTTGTGCCGAGATTTACAACAGGTATGTGGGCCACAACTGGCCACGGATTAATAATGTGGAAGTGTACAGACCGCAACGTATGTCTCAAATCTGGCACAAAAACAGTGCTCCCTGCTGTTGATCCTTATTAATTCTTAATCGAAAAGAAATAAACTCAAAATACTCTAGTCTGCCCCAATGTTCTATTTACCATCCCGTCGGGGAATCGGCACAAAACAATGTCCGGGGTGTTTTCGTTTGAATTCGCGCCATCTTAACGACTTAACAGGTGGCAGAGGCATACCAGGCCACCTCTCCCGACCAGGCGCCCCCATTGCATTCCCATTACAGTATTTATCGTAATTTCTACGGTGCGCCCATGTGGCCATGTGCAGACCTGGCCCACCGACTCCGACTCACGCGGGACACAAATAGTGCCGCCGCGTAGGCCGCGAACCGAATTTTTCGTCCAGCCAAGAATGCCGACCGCTAAGGTATTTCTACCCCAGCGACTGGCTAGCAAGCAATTGTAAAATCTCAATTCCACACCACGGGCTTGCGGAAAGAGCTATACGATTCTGAAGCAAGAAAAAAAGGTTCAGACACACCATCCAACCCGTTTATTTACTTTGTGTACATTACGGTTAATCATAATATTTATCGGTTATTCAATTCGGCATGACTGCGACTGCGGAGGCACCGGCCTCCAGCGGAGGAGCGATGCTGTCCGACGACCTGGTCCCGATTGGTCCCCGGAGAGCGCAACGGGCTGCCAACCTGTTGTTCGGCCCGTTCGGTCCGTTTGGCGTACGCCAACGGATTCCGTACCGACGGTGTCAAAACACAGACGGAGGCCGCTAGGGATTTTCTGCGGTGATCTTTTCGCCACACCGGCCCACAATTAAACATTGTAATCTATGGTTCGAACTGGGCCGCCGTTGGTTGCTGGGTGTTAGAACACCCTCGCCTCCGGATTAGCGCAGGGCGGCGGGGTCAAGAAGCCAGCCGAGATCAGGTCGCATGTCGTGTGGGACGTTTAACAGCGCACGCATCGCCACATTGTTGTTCGGCGTAAATCACCACGCAGTGACCATGATGACCACGGCCGAGACTGCGGGTAGTTCCTTGCGACGGGGGGCGCCCCCCCCTAACCCTGGCGAACATTGTGTGAGAGAAATATTGTTGGCGTTCTGTTTTCGGGAAGTTTCCATCGCCGTTTTGGCTACAGTCGATTCCGCTAATGGCGTATTTGTCAGGCGTCTGTCGCCAAGAAACGGTGGTGCGAAGAATTGGATTTGTCCAGTTTATGAATACCCGTTTTCGTAAGACTTTCCGACCATGACTGTCAGGTGCTTAGTGGCAGAGTGGGATTACACAATCAAAGATTACCGATAATTATTAGGCTAAATATTTAAGAGTAGACTTCGTTTGAATGGTTCGGTTATTGCCAAAATATTAAAACATCCTTAAAAGCCAAACACACCTAATGATGCCATCGAATTGATTGTATTTCTTAACCAAGTTTAGCCGTAAAGGAAACTGGGCCGTAACCTTTAGCGTTATTGAACCAATTTTCGTGCCCATTGAAAGCTACGAAGTGGAGAAACACGAAGATTGCAGGCTGAGAACGTATCTTTTACTCATTCTTGTCACTTTCCATTCCCATTTATCCATTTCTCAGAACGTATGGGACACATAAATCATAAGCGGTTGCAAGTGGAGACTATTTTTACTTGCCTGTTCGGTGTTCGTGTCGGCGGAAAATGATCGAGCTGATCGCGGAAAGATGATGCCTTTATTCACCCTGACCGCTTCGTGCGCGTGAGATGCTCGACACACTTTTTTACGGCCAGCTCTTCTGGCCCGGGACATTGCCCTGGCGTCCACAGTATCCACTTCCTTTTCCTTTTGCGACTGACCCCGACACGGTCTCGACATGACACATTCTTCGTCATCGTTGGCAGCGGGAGACTTACTGACGCTCGGCTCGCCCGCTTGCAGTCTCTGGGTTTTCGGCTCTCTGATCTTGTCCCACTATTTCTGAACCCCCCGGGGGCAATTTGTCATACGCACGATTGAATGCTGCCCCGTGAAGCTAATCTTTAGTGTTTTATTCGATCGAAACATGAAGAAGATATATTGAAAATTTCGTAGAGGAAAAGTACATGCTTTCGCCATGCTTTCGGTGCAAAAAGTTGGCAACCATTGGAAATTTTCCAGTCTTTATTTCGGAAACTCGCTAATAAATCAACTCAAAAGACGGTTAAGGCCGAGACAAGATTAATCGCGGTGGTATGAATTCTATGGTCAGCAGCAGCACGTTCGGTTGCGAGCTGTGCAAAAAAGATTGTAAATTAGATGGTAAAATGGAAAGGGCTCTACTTATCCTGTAAATGAAATGAAAGCATGATTGAAATTGACGTTTTCATTCCTTTCTGTTGCTCTGTAATGCAATGTGGAAAGGGAATAAAGTTGTTTTATATTCCTTTGACAGCTTAAACGATCCTCCAAAAACAATTAGCAGATCATAATTTGGTAGACAAAGAAACGGAAGAGCGCAACAAAGTAACGATTCACATCCAGAAGAAAGTAAAAATAAAACCGTTCCGTTTGAGTGGCCGATGCTCCTGGGGTGCTGTCAGCTCTCACTTACCATCTGCTCGACACATTTCGATACTGGCACAATGGCGAATGGGCTGATGAATGATAAATGTGGTGAAACAAAGAAAGATTGATGCCGAAAGTTGTGTTTTGCTATCTTCCTGTACAGCGCATCTGGTTGGGTCAAAAGTATAATGAAAGTTTAAAGCAAAAATTGACATACTCTCGGACTAATTTTCCAACCGTGCATCACTGGCACTATTTTTGGGCCATCCAGTCCCGGTGTGTGTCACGGCGCTGATGGAAAACTGCACCGGAAAAGAAGAGCACCTCGTGCCACGGACAAAACGGTCGCACCCAGCCCGCGTGGCATGGTTGACATCATCCCGTCACAACTGTGAGCTCGTGCATGACTTTGGGAATAAATTTTCGCCCAGCTCAGGGAAAGAGATAATTCCTACGAAATTTATGACATCCAACAAGTTGTTGGTTGTCCTCCTCCCGAGGGGGCCGGCACTACGTTGTTGGAACAGGAATGGATGTCTAGTTTGAACGTCCCGCTAAAGTAAAGGATGAAAGTGTTGATCTTTGATTTTCATTTGAATGTTGAACTAGAAAAGAAATGTGGGGTTGAATGTGAAAACTGTCAACAGCCTCAGCTGCTCTCCGGAAAACACTCTTGAGCTTATTGTTTCAATTTTTATTTTGAAATGGTTTATTATAAATTAAAAAACCTGGATTTCTTCGTCACATTTGCTATCCTTATCCCATTGTTGAATCATGCATCGATGGAACAGCCAGTTTGTCTATTCTAAGTTTTCGGTTAGTGGTTTTTACTGCGATTTGTTTTTTTTGTTGCTGCGACTCTACAGTTTTCTGGTTTGTAGTTTATTTCCATGGTAATTGATTATACGGAAGCTTCTACAAAGTGTGTTGACGTACGTCTTTGTTCATTTGCTTTGCCTTAGGGCTTGCAGTAGCAGCCTACTCACTTGCCTACTCATAGTAACGATCGAACACTCTATTCCCACGCCCAGTAGCCCTCTCTCTATGAACAAACTCTGGTTCTGTGGTACGGAGAACCGATGGCAACTAAAACCCGACATTAACCAGTTCCTGTTCAATTGTAACGTATTAAATCTATTCGTACACGAAAACATAACAAAATTCCTTCCATTTTCGACATATTTGACGACTGCATACAAACAATCTACAATCCTTGAACCGGTTCCCGATAACACGGCAGACGGCATGGTATTCGTAGCCCGATATCACTAAATTATTTTATAAATCATACGCAGCGGGAAGTGACGTAAACCGAAAACTGGTGGCCACTTCGCCCCACAATTCAACGCGCGTCCGCTCGATTCCTCGATGCTCTCTAGTGCTTGCCGCGCTACTACGCCTAAAATACAGTGTCTTACGGTAGTAATAGCCAATTAGATTAAATTTTGACCATAATTTCATCCATTCAGAGTTTGTTGGCTTCCAAACGCCCAATGATGTCCGTGCAATTGTACGAAACTTAGCCAGCTGAGCACCCGATCGTTCCTCGCCCATAAACCCCTAATATAGTCAATGTGAACGGAGAGATAGCGAGCAACTGCGGGCGTTAGATGCTAGTCTAAGAGCCAAGCGGAATATTATGTTAATTATGTTTTGTTATTTTTGTTTGGAGCAAAATTCGACACGTGAAGCCAACGGGGAAGCCGTGGCCCGCCAACACACTACGCCCTAGATCGCCCGGCTTTGATGCCTCGCTGCGATCGTCTCGCTACAAGCAGCCCGCTACCGTGTTGTTTCCGACGCTTGGCCCTAAAGTGTTTTCTGGTTTGGTTATATTTGAGTTGTGAAAGTCATTAAAAAGATGTTTCGAATACGTAGAACGGTTGTTGCGTCAAATTGGAGATTACATAGAGTATTGGTGACTTAAAATACGCGTCCACTCGTCTCCGTGTTGGAGGTTTTGCCCTGTGACTGCGCCCGTCACCCCGTCACGATCTCTCAGAGATCTAGCAGAAATCGATCTCAACACATCCCTCAGTGTGGCCTCACAGTCCGCTCAGGAAGCAAACGGGCCATCGGCACAAGAGCTCCTTAAAAGCTCGCCCGACGAGCGTAAGGGTGAGTAACATTAAAATCGATGCGTTTGATGAGCGCTGCGATGGTACGTGTCCTCGTCGGTAAAACGTGAATTCAATCGTTGGCAATGGACTTCCTGAACTGCCTGCCTGCCGCTGCTGGCGCTGCAACCGAAATCGGTATCGATTTTGGTATTTGTTGTTTCACTTTTTTTGTAACGTTCCCATCTCGCCATGGCAGTTTGAGTGTTCAACAACCTTGTTTTATGATTCTGCTGTCTCTGTCTCTTTTTCCCTCTCGGTTACAACGAGTTTAAAGATTCAGTTTTCTGCACTGCCCACTGCTCGCTGCTCTTTATCGTTAATTGAAGTTATGCTGTGCCGAAAGTCCTCCATCTGCGCTTCGCTTCCTGCGCCATGTGCTCTCTTCTGCGTCTATTCCGGGTCCATGGGACCTTCTTTGGGCATGCTTCGAACCATCCGAACGCTAATGGCTTCCCCACTTCGAGCACTTTGTGTTCCTGCTGTGAATTCCACCCTCCGTTCGTGGGGATTCGTGTAATTGTGTGTAGGCCATGTGGAAACGTATATGCCAAAAATCATGACAGTCGAGACTGGAAATGGGTTTTGCATCTGCACTTGCACGGTGCCGATGTGTGTGGGTGACTGGCGGTGCGCGGAACGCAACAAAGCCTCGAATGACCACTCTCTCGCCGGTTACACGGGGAGGTATGCTGGCTAAGTGGGTGGTAGTACTAATGGTAGTAGCGGCGGTAGTGTCGTAGTGATAGTAGAAGCAGCTTAATTGGCGTGCGGTGGGACAGTGCGCACGGAACTCGTTCAGGGTTCATACTTCACGTTACAAACGAGACACGTTAAAGGAATGCTTGAATAATTTTCTAAGGAAATGACCCTGTTTTTCTTTGCTTACCCACGTCTTTTGTTCTACTTTTCGTGTCCGTAACGGTCCTAGGTTTAATGCTAAGCCAACCACACACGTCACCGTCCGTCCAACGTACATTCTGAGACACTGTCAAGCATCCAATGCCCAGTTTCTGCCAATATGGTGTTTCATTTTCTAATAAGGATTTCCATCGAATTCCGCCTGTCCCCGTTTTCGTTCTGTATACCGAGCATGAACGAACCTTAATTATGAAACGCTAACAAACTTACGGACTAACTCATTAGCCTATCATTAATGGATATTGAGAGTGAAACCGAAAAAAGCAAGGAAAAGAAACCGAAAGCTGAAACCGGGACTACAAATTCGTTGTATCTCCGAGCAATGCGCCACTTTCTGGGCAGAATGAACTAACTGAGCAGTTTACGTTTTAAAGTATTTAAGATTTTTAAGTTAAAGTTTTGCACAATCCATCAGCAAAGCAACGACCGTGATTGATCCTCCGCGCCGTGGACAAGTTGAGTTGCAAACTAAGCTTCGTTACTAAAAACCATCCCTTTTATGTACATCGGACACCACACCGTTGGCCTCGTTTCGTTTCGCTACAGTAGACGCAACTAAGTAACAACAGCGTACTCTAACGAATTGTGTACAACAGACACACCGGCCGGCCTTACTGGCTGGCTCCAGGGACCTATGACTAGACCGCCAACCGTTCAACCGCTGCGCTGCGCGAAGTGAGAGCCTTCCCTTTTTGGGGGGGGCCTTTACCTTCGGCCGGTGGCGTTTAGTATTGCTTGAGAAAACAATCGGTAACTAACGATGAGCTTCACCGGCAACGATGTGGACCGGTTCGGGGCTCACACTAACAATCGTGCTTATGGTAACCAGTTGGGGTGGAAACATTACTTCCGCATAACGCATAACTATTCCTGTACTTTGTTGACATTTCAATTGTGAGCTTTGTTTCGGTTCTGCCGCAGATTCCTCCTTCTAAGTAGTAGTTAACGCTACGAATGTCCGCCATCTTGAAACTTGGATTCGATGATCGGTGCTAGTGCGCTAGCGCTATAAGATGCGTTTTTATGCGTTACTTTTGTTTAATCTCACTCTTTAAAAATCTAGAAAATATCGACTTCTTTGCTGCTTTGTATGTGTTTGTGAGTGTGTGCCGCTGCTGTTTTTTGCATAGCAAATTTTAATGCTGCTCATCTTCCGTGTGTCCTTCCGTGTGTCTTCTTGCCGCTTGGGGCTTGTGACGCCGGCAATAGCAACAGCGAGAGGCTCGATAGCGTGACCATTATTGCAGCTCCAGTGCGATTGGTTGGCTTCTATTGTTAGTCTAAGCTGGCATCGCTAGTTGCAGCTTTCTGTTGCTTGCTGGCATTTAACATTATAGTATTTCCCTTGTATTATGTTTTACATCCTTATAGATTCGTTCAATAATGTCTATGCGTGAGCCCTGAAAACGTTTGTTAAATATTGTTTGACCCCGGCACGCCCGGTGTCTTCGCTCGCTCGGTACTGGAGACGAAGGATGCCGCTAGCGTGCCGTGCCATGTGCCGTGTTCGTTCGTTCGTTCGTGCATCGCGCCCCCGTGCACCGAACCCGTGCCTCTCACTCATGGTTAATGCTGAGGACCGCGCACAGGATGCGTAGCAGGATTTTATGCAATAGATGACGCTGAGAAGCCGTCGATGACTGCTGATTGATTGTTCGGTTTCATTTCTAACCCACAGCCCTGTTTGACTAGACGGCAATCGGTGAGAGGAATTGAGTTAGGAAACTGGACGCCCTTAGTTTTCCTTCTCCGTGTTTTTTTTTGTTTGCATTTATGGTTGATTAATCTACGCGCGGTGAAGTAAAACCCGATCGGTCGATTATGTGTCCGTATAGTGTGACTTCTTTTTGGTAGTGTAAATGATTTCCCGATCGACGGGCACTAGCACTCCATCGACCCCGGGACAGCTCGGCTAAGCCTCTAGGTACTAAACGGTTGCACAGCTGCACTAATTGGCGTTCTAAATTAGCGTCCCTAGTTCTGCAGAGTGCAGAGCTGTAGCTGTGGTTTCAGTAGCACAAATGTTGTAAACTTGATTGTACGCTCATTCGGAATTTGCACGGAGCAGTGGCCGCCCGGTGGCCTAGTCGTCCGGATCGAGACCGATCAGCTCCGCCTGCAGGCGGCCCTTCGTCTTGCAGCAGATGGTGAGGAAGAGCAGCCGGACCAGGAGCCGGAACTGCTGCGACATGCTGGTCATGATGATGATCTTCCAGAACGAGTTGAGGATGCCGATCCAGACGGCCCCGAAGTGCAGCAGCGGATTGTCGATCGTGTCACCGCTGATCAGCTCGTAGATGCGCAGCCCGATGTACGGGGCCCACGAGATCCAGAAGGAAAACACCAATGCGAACGACATGCAGTGACTGGGGTTCGCTAGGTTCTCTGCGAGTGCCGTGGCGTACTCCTTGTCGTGGATCGGTGCCCCCGATCGCACCTTTCGCATCATCGTGAAGATGTAGCCGTAGTTGTAGACGATCGAGATGACACTCGGCCCCAGGACCAGGATTGCCAGCGTTGCACTGTACGCCGCCATGTTACCCCACTCGAGCATACAGATGTTGGTGGTTTTACTGTAGTTGGCCTCGTTGTAGCCTAGCAACGGTGGGCAGCAGAGCATGGCCGCTGAGATCCACGTGAACGCCATCCAGCATTGGCATCTGGTCAAGAAAGGAGAGTAAGAAACAACAAGGGGAGAGAAAGAGAGAGAGAGGACGCCGTCAATTAGTGACCTTCGTTCGGCTCCGGAAGACGGGCGGGTGTCTAGAGGCGATCCATAAACGGAAAAAACGGAAAAAATCCAAAACAAACAGTCAGCCAGCCAGCAGCAGCTGCCACCCCTATGCGGGCTTTGGCAAGTTCTACTGCCGCACTACGAAGTGAAGGGAGCAATGTGGCGTGGGGGAAGTGCTGGTGGGTGCGCCACCGGTTCATTGCAGATGCACAGTACTTCCTTGGCCAGCCTACCTACTAATGCAACTACCGTACAAAGCGGCTCGCGGTTCTACGCTCATTGGATGTGGGCAGTGAGTGAGCAGAAGGAAGTGGACATTGCACAGCCTACAGCCTACGTTTTTTGGGAAAAAAGCAGCGAGATACGGGTGGGGCTTTACTTTTTACAGTTACAATGTCTGGCCAGTTGGCGGGCGGATTCCGGGTCCCGATGGAAACAATCGTACTGCCAACGATTGTACCCATTCGAATGTGGAGATCAGTTCCCCAAAGTCTGTGAATTGCCTGTAAACAGAATGCGGTGTGTTTGGTGCGCAAAGGAGCGTAATTGCGTGTGTGTCCACAAAAGTGTTTGTGTTGTTTAAGAATTGTGTGCGAAATTACAAAACTACTTGTACGAAAAAAAATCAAAATACTTTACAAAATCAAACCGTTTTACAAAATACGCGTTCGAATAACAAATAGTATTTACAACAATGATACAGTTGCAGGTAATAAAAAGGAAATAACGTATAAAGTACAAGTATCGTACGCGACGCTAGAGTGTAAGAAAAAAATGCGCCAAAGTAAGATAGATAAAGCAGAATCGAAACGCAATTATCCGACGGGTACGCAAGGATCAGTAAGAAAAGTGTAGTTTAACGGGCAAAAAGTATTCAAACCTTCCATTCCTAGATATTAGTGTGTTTTGTGGGGGGGAGCAGAACATCAGACACGAACAAACATCGATCAGTACAGGGACTTCCGTTCTTTCCTTTTCTCTCTCTCTCGCTCCCGAGCGTCCCGTGCACGAACGCATTCATTTCCGGTTTGAGCGGATTGGCGTGCGTTTGGCATAATTTAACACGTGGCGCATATCGTGGTGATCGTGACATCGTGCATTACGGGCGTTACGATCGATCGTGTTTTAAGGGTTTTGATTTTGGTTATCGTTATTGGGTGGCGGAAGGTGACGCATTGGAAGTGACGCACCGAACCCCGACGCACCGACGAAGAACCAGGACGAGCGGAACGAGAGAAAGAGAAAGAAAGAATGAGATACACAGGGCCAAACGGGCAACGGGTGACTTTGGTAACTATTTAATGGGAAACTAAATAAATGAAATAGATGCACATAAACGCACGCTATGAGAGATTGCGAAATAGAACGCATCGAACGCTATTGCGTCGCGCCACACGTTTCATTCGTTCCCTCAAGGGGGGATGGAATAGAGAAGTTGCTTGAACAAAAGTAGCCAAAAGTAGTGTCTGAAATTAACACAATTTCATCAAGTTGCTTAGAGGAAAATAAAACGGGGAAAAATCAGAACAGCATGAAAATCAGCATCACCACTAGGTCAAACGCAGACGAAAGAAAATCAAAATAAAGTGATAGCACACACACACACACAGAAACATGTGAAAGTGTCCTTGGCACGGAGTGTCCACCCTACTACCCGCGGTGTACTTCCGCCCATTCTAGTGAACCAAACAAAAAGTCACACGGCAACCAAACATTCTCAACTAGATGCGGTGGTGTGGTTCCATTAACATTGGTTGGTGTTCGGTTCGGTAGTGTAAAAAAGGTGATTGTGAAATGGTCATGATGGTGGTGGAGATGTACAAGTGGAGTGAGGTCGAGCTCCGGCAGCTTCTTGCCATCCGGGCGATGGGACGCGCGGATGTTTTCGGTTACGCTACTTGCGAACCGAAGAACCG
This sequence comes from Anopheles cruzii, assembly GCF_943734635.1. Classification (NCBI taxonomy): domain Eukaryota; kingdom Metazoa; phylum Arthropoda; class Insecta; order Diptera; family Culicidae; genus Anopheles; species Anopheles cruzii. Next base: position 44,132,321 of record NC_069144.1, on the reverse strand, counting down.
TGGAAAGCTTCCACTGGCGAGGAAGACCAACATTTACCTTGTTTTGGTTTGTATCGTTTCATAGCGGAGCGGTTTCCGCACGGCCAGGTATCGATCGACCGAGATCCACATGAACGTGTACACGCTGATGGACCAGAGTGTCACCTCGAGGTAGCCCATCATCCGGCACACCACGTCGCCGTAGATCCATTCTCCGCTGAACGCCGGATACACCGAGAGTGAGACGATAAACAGGCCACATAGCAGATCGGCCACTGCCAGCGATAGCAGATAGTAGTTTATGACCTCATGGGGACCTATGGGGAAAAGAAGCCGGATTATTCACTGTCTAGAAACGGATACGGCGGGTGTTAGAGGACTTACCCTTAAAGTTAAGATATGTAGCTACGACGATGAGGTTCGAGATGACGATGGCGACCGCTAGGATGAGGATGATCGTGGCCTGCGTGAGCGCCTCCAGGGTTGAGCCGGTTTGCAGGTGACTCAGCCCATGCATCGTAACTCCTGAAACAGAGACGGGCGAGATGAGCATCGTACCCTCGCCGCATCACTGCGTCACCGGATACGGGACCGTTACCTCACATCCGGTCATGACGCGGCGTGGCGGCGAAGGGCAGTGCGTACTTTCTCGCTACCGTCGTCCTGTGCAGGTACTTTTCGATGCTACCGGACACCTACTGGACACTACTTTCGTGCCACATTAACTGAATCGATGCGCAAGCGGCGTGCTTGATTTGCACTTAACTAGTGGCAATGGAAGCTCTAACGATCTCTAAACGGCACTAAGCGTCGCTTGTCACGCAGCTGTAACGAGAAAGAAAGCCATAATCTTAGGGATCATTGACGGTGATAGTGTTGTACATCCTAATGACATTATATACATATCAATTCATACATTCAATTCGTTTAATTAGTCGTGTACGTCATAGCCCCCCGGGTCTCAGTAGCCCGGGCGACAACGGGTGCGTGTTAATTCATCGTTAGCAATCGGAGAAGCGCAGCGGAATCCCGTTCAACGGTCCGCAAAAGTCGCTTTGAAGCTCCCACTGTCGGCGCACAGTTTGTCGGCCCCATTTCCCAGGTGGCGGAAACATCGTGACAGCTTTCATCGCACCCACTCTCAACTCTCCGAGGGCCGGTGTCCGTGACATCGTTAAACTTTAAACCTCCGCACTTTCCGCAGAGTGTTTGCAACGGGGAGACTGTGTGCTAAATATGACACTCCAAACTGCCAATCGGCGGGTTGCTACCAAACGAAGTACTTCCTTCGTAACGGTGTTAATGACCGACCCACTGAGGCGGCCTTATTTATGGCGGCCAGTCAGTGCTACGATCCGATCCCCCGTCGGATCGGTGTTGTGGAAGTTCTATATCATAGTGATTATCGTACAAAAAATGCACACACACACACATGCTTTCGGCGATCCTTGCGGCTGGACGTCGCACGAAACACCTTTTGCGTAGCTGACTTCATCGGAAAGCGCCGCGCGCTCGGTACCCGGAACAGCGAACGGAAAAGCGCCGTTTCCGGTTGAAAAGCACTTAATGAACGGCCGGCATTAAATGCAATTGCATAATTGTTAAATTATTCATGCCACCCCATTACTGGCCAAGGGGACCAGCGTTGCGTGGTGGTGACGCTCGGCATCGTGTTGGTATGAAAAATGGTCACCACCGTTAACCCGGTTCGTGGGCCGGTTGCAGCGTGTTCTGTGCCGCCCAGCACATCGATTTACGGGAATGATTTTATTGCACTTTATCACGCGCCAGTCAGTAAGCAGCAAGAGTTCGTCGCGAGTTACTGCGCCTGAAGGTATGCAGCCCGGGTTGCTCCTTCACACGAGCCACGATTATGAATAAACATTTTCAAATCACACTAAAAACGGGCGGGAAAGAGAACAACGGAACCAAATCAACGCTCAACGCTCTAACTACAATGTAGTTTGTGGTTCATTTGATTTAATGGATGCAAAGTTCCGCACTGTTAGTGGTTTTGTGGCTTCTGGCGAGATTTTTGCGAACCGCGTCGAAATGCACAATCGGGAAATGAGTTGTCAGTTTTCTGGAACCGGTCCGGTGGACACTTGATCTAATTCCGTCCCCTGAAGGCCGCGCGGCGGTTTCGGGTTGCGCGTGAACCACCAGGCGTCCCCATCGCGGGCATCGCGTCGATAAAAGGGATGGAATTGTATTTCCGAAATTTCGTGTCAGCCTTTCCCAAGGTCATCCCAGCAGTTGGGGTTTCGTTTTTGCCGTAAAACCTATTTCGCTAGCAAATTCTGCGCATCATAAATAAAGCCGACCGACCGATGACAGACGATTCGCGGCAAGGAGTGACGCCAAGGACGACCAGGGTGGGAATCACATTTATGGAGCCGTTTATCGGAAGCTCTCGTTTTGAGCATGCTTTTGATACATCGATATTCGTCGTGGAACCGTCGTTTTTTGGATTGAGTTTTTTGGGCAAGCTAGGTTTTCATTTTTGGTAGACAGTTAAATCCGATGCCGGTTGAAACGAAGCCCCCGGGAATTCGTTAGTCACTTTCGAATATGATCGTAATGAAAGTGGACTCCATCGAGCATCGATCCATTCAACAGAAACGCCTCGTCTAGCCACCGGCCAAAGGGAAACCCGTTTTCCCCTTAGGTTTAAATGTCCTGTTTTCCTGTTTTTATTTAAATGCCACGCAATAAATTTTACAAACACACACACACACAAGAGGGCACGTAGCTGGTGCGTTGGGTGGATTAATATTCGCGGCGCTTTACGAGCAATTTATTGATTTCGTGATTGGCCAGAAGATTGGCCGGCGGTTGCCGTTCGCGCGATAAAGCAGACCGTTTTGAGAATGTTAGCACGTGTATTGATTGCGCCAACGGCGGCACTGATGGTGCAATCAGGGGGCGTGAAATATGACTCCTTGCTCCTTGTTTGCCCAGCCGGTGGAGGATGTCGTAGAGCTGCGTCGATGCAAATGTGTTGGCGAACGGTCGACCCGATGCTTATCATGTTTATCGACAGCGTGTTTACGATGCATCGCGATGCTTCGGATGCAAGCTACACATCCTCTTTGCCCCGGAATGGCACGTGAGTCCCGGTGATGTCAATAAAACGTTCTACCAAACTTATTATGCTACAAGTTTGCAATAGCTAGTTTGCAGCGTTAATGGTGAAATTATTGGACGCTTCATTAAGCAGAACGTCGAGCACGTAAAACGTTTGATGGCCAAGTTTTAGTTTTGCTTCCCTTGTTAAGCTCGAAACGTTACACTAAAGCTTCGACACCATCCAGCGTTACTAACTCCGGGATTCGAACGGGTTCGAATCATCCACTGGGCAAAGGGCAATGCAAAAGTGTGTCCTTTTTTCTCTGCCCTCTGCCGAAGGACACGGCGATTTAACGCCATGCTCAATGGAGTGTCCTATCGCTCGAAACCGATGAACAAACCGGGCAACCATCGGTTCCATCCCGGTCCCACGCTGTCCGTCGCCCGGAAGTGCACTCAGTGGCTGAATGGTGGTCCGAGACCAAGAGAGAGAGAGAGAGAGAACCCGGGTTTGTGGATACGAGAGGTTTACTAGCAGCGAGCCTGGTGCGAGCATTTCTCAATGAACCCGCCCTGCGTAGCACGTGACCACTCACGACGCGCACTGACCTTGGCCTAAAATGTGTGTATCGCACTGGGGACAGCAGCATCATCATCATCATCAGCATCATCGTCACCAGCAGCAACATCCAGCGTGCGCAACAGCATATAAATGCATAATCACAAACTGCGGACCAGTCCCGGGCACCAAACGGGGCTCGGGAATAAGGGAAGGAGTCCCGAGTCCACAGCAGCACCACCAACGTACCGTTCGCTGGGGTTCGTTTGGGCGTATTGTGTCAATGGAAGCGCGGCCCGGAAGAACACAGGCTCCGCTAAAGGTGCAACAAATGGGCGGAAATGAGCTTCACCGTTTTCCGGTGCCCGGACCCGACCCGCGAGGCAAATCGGAAACGGGATGGGTGGCTCTCTTATTCCCCACGGGAGGAAATGAGTTCGCCGGTGGCGGCCGAGAAGAGCGCCAGGGCAACCTATGACGTCAGTCCGGCAGGTCCCCGGAATCGGGTGCGCTCCGTTGAATTCATTCTCATTCATCCATAATGAAACAGGCAACGGCGTGGGCCGGCGGCAAGATGATAATGAATCGATGGGGTTGCGGGAGGCGACCCATTCGGGGGACCGAGCACGCAACCGGAAGGCTTTCTCGGGCAGGTTGGTAGCTTGGTAATTATTTTTACATACTCTTGTTCTGGTTTTTTTTTGTTTTCGCTTTATCTCACCGCTTCTAAAAACAGCGAGAGACTCCCGAGGGCCTCCTTTTGCCACGGCCGCCATTGTTTGTTCGGTGCCATTGTTCAGGGTGATCATTATGTGCAGCGGGCGTGCATAACTGCACCAGCACTTTGGCTTCGGCCGCTATCGGGCTTCACGGGCTGGCCGGGAGTTTAAAATAAATGAAGTTTTCTGTTGAAACATTGTAAGTGAACTCGAAGGGTTACAACCCCATCGAGCGAAGGTTATCGGTAGACGCAAATTGATATTGAAAAACTTTATCCATTATCGCTCCCGAGCGGTATCTGATGTTGCATAATGTTTTTGGAAGTTTCTAACGCATTTAAGAGAACCAGGAATTTGGTATCCGAACATCGTTTTCGCTTAAAACCGATTTTAAAATGTTGCTGCCAAACAACGCGCCAATTCAATTACGATACGCCAAAGTCTTTTGCCATCACCACTGACCCGTTGGGTCCGTTTCGATTGAGCTTCAACGGCAACCTCTTCAAACGCTCTCGGCAGGATAAACCCGACGGTGCCAAAACGCCGTGAGCCAGCTATGCAAAGGAGCTGCGCCCAACGTCCAGCTGGCAACCGGCCAATGGCGGGCGCGATGGCGCAGACGACCCGCTTTGCAATCGATTATGCACGTGATTTGTACAATAACATGTCACCAGCTTTCTCCCAGCGGGCCGCCTCCGCTCACAGCGACAGTCTCCAATTTTCGGTTCATCTTATCACCATTTTGCTGCGGCCCGGGATGTCCTCAGCAGCATCCTTCTAAACCGCATCCTTCTCCCACACACACACACACATACAGGTTCATTAGTTTCCTCACAAAATTCGATTAGCCAGAGTACGTCTCGTTGTTGCTGTTCGCATCATGTACTCATTAGGGGCGAGCGTTCCCTCGGTGGTGGTTTCAACGTCGTCCCGACCGTATGTCAACGCAACGGTCGCCGGCCTCTGTCTGTGTGTGTGTGTGTGTGATTTAATTTTCCAAATTACCCAAAAATCACACTCGTCAGATGCACTGCCCACGGTCACCGCCAACCTCGGCCATCACGTGGCACTGCTGCAACGGCACACTGCACAGGACGACCACCGGAGGCGGTCATATTTAATATGCTGACATGAAAATTAATTTACGCCGAGCGGTCTGCAGGCTTTTTCCGCGCCTGGTTTCGGGGCATCGGTTGCGAATTCGATTCCAACTATTTGTTCCCCCCAGAGGACAATGGATTGGTTTTTCGCTTTCCCGAATGTTAAGAGATTGTTCCGGCGGACATGGTGGTGTTGTTTATTGATTCGCTTTAGGCAAGTGTTTATCTTCTTTTACAGTTGCAAAAAGGGTATTATTTTAATGGGATTCGAGGAGTGGGCGCACCTTTCAAACCTCTCACCGGGAGCTCTCATTCATTGAGTTACAATTCTTTAGGTGTTTATTGGTGTTTTAATTTAAAATTTCCAGCCAACGTTCTGGGAATAAATTGGATTCACCTAACGGTGTGCTCGGTGGCGTTTCCAATAATCCTCCACCGGGCTGAAACGCACTTTCGTGAATTGGCTCCCGGCGGGCGCGTGCCAGATGCATGCTCAATGATGTTTAGTGACCAAACAAACGGTTAACGAACGGTTATCGTGAGTCTCGGGTCGGTCGGACAAGCAACAGAGGGCCAATGAAAAAGCTGTCACAACAGGCCCCAAAAGGTCTTCGGTCGTGGCTGGGAGGACATGGCAGTATCGCTACGGGCGGCCTCCTCTACAGGGAGCGCGGGACGGTTAATTTTGACTGGCGGCGGGCGAAAAATCGATTTTCCCGGCACGCAATAACCGAACGGGGAGCGACTAGATTAGATTTGACTATTTCAATTTAGCTTCCTCCGATCCGCGCTGAAGGTCGACCCTCGTGCGTACCCGTGACTGGGTCCAAAGGTCGACCCGGGACGCTTGTGATTTCATCTTGTAACAAAGTCTGCCGACTATTGGCCGTGACGGCGGGCACGGCCAGGATTCGATTAATCTCAAGCACCGCGTCCCCCGTGGCAACAATGGCGTCACCACGGGGGACGGAGGGACGGCACGGTGTCTTGTGTCGCAAATTCAATCTCCCTCACCAGCATCCCCTCATTTCTAATTACGTGCCCTGAAAAGTGGCTTCCGAACTTCTTATCACGCCCCACCGGCACCGGCATGGCAGCAGGATAATGGAGGCCTCGCACCGTGTCTTGAATAGCTGGCGAATAGCTAAGTCACCCGGCGGCGGGCTTGAATTTACATAATGTCCGGCCCAATCACGCTCACCGGCAGACCACCAACAGTGCGCGACTGGCGGCGCGGTGGCTTGCCCGGCAGGTTTTTGGCAAATGGCCAATCTACTACAGGGCAGCCGCACCCTCCGTCTTACTGTTTTCGTTACTCGCTTCTGTTGTTTTCTGTTTGTCGCCAAAGTTATGCTGCCCATTTCCACTCCGGGCGTCAACGGCGTCTCCAGGTGACGACGGCGCACGATTCCGCATGCGGCCCAGTGCCCGTGGGTCTTGGTTTAATTTGCGCACACACACACACACACACACACACGGACACAGTCAGGGTCCGTGGGCGTAATGAGAAAAGTTTACTTTTACTCTTTCGCCCGGCCGAGCCCTGGCGTTCCGGACGGGTTTTGTTTTATGGGACATAGGACTTCGCCCGTCCTGTGTCGTGCTTGGTGAAATCCTTTCGTTCCGTGGCTTTGTTCGGTGCCGAACTTTGAACAACAGAGCCGGCAACAGCGCAGAAAGCCCCAACTTACCCCGAAATGTTGAAGAGCCAGAAGTGCTTATGTCAGCGCACGCGAAACAACTTCGACTCCCGTCCCATCGGGGGTGGATATGGATGTGTGTGCGGGATGTGTGTGTCCTTTTTTGCCGACCAAGAGCTCCGCACATTCCGGCCAGGCCAGAGTACTTTCGGTGTCAAGTTTCTGATGCCCGCCCGTGATGACAAACAGGGACTTTCGGGACCCTTTGCCACGGATGCCATCGTTTTATGGGCCCCATCGTAGTTGACGCTTACTTACCGCGGAACGGAACGGTGAGGTCGGTGCAATCTGTCCGTAATCCACGTTGTGTCGATGGCCGAACCCAGCCCAGCCCAGATGGGTGAAGTAGCGGTTCTACGTCGTTGGTTGTTGACTTTCTTGTCGTTTAACACCACACTATTAAGCCAGCTTTCTATTGTTCTGAGACACTCTCCTTGAGGCTTTTTGGGCCTCCAACCGAACTACACTGAAGGACTAGTTGTTGCAAAGCGCCCGCAGACTGAACGTGCCTTGTTTTGGGTCTCGAACTGGAATCTCGAATTTCTCACGCCTTCAAGCCAGGCCAAGGTGAACGGTGTCCTGCTGCTGCTGCTGCTGCTGCTGCTGGTGCCTTCCGTGCCTGGGCTCGGATCGATCCGGAAAAGCGCGAGGAAAACTCGAGCTACCAGCACCAGGAACGTTAACCGCTCACGCTTTTCACGCGCTCTCGCGCTGGGTGTTGGGTGCTCTGCTCGCTGTTGCTCTCTCCGGAGCTTTCCCAATAATCGCACACACTCCGATTCGTTCACTCACTCGCTCACTCTCTCGGTTCGGGAAAACTGCTCCCCGTTACGATTTCCACCACCGGTTCCACACTATAGTGTTTGCTCTCGCTCTCTGCTACTGTCTGCTTCTTTTCACCATCGTGTAGGCATTGCTGCGGGATACACACGCGACCACAATGGAATAAATCCTGTGTGTGTTTTTTTTTTCTCGTTTGTTCGATGGTATTTCTCTGTGGATTGGCGAGGGCAATAAAATGGTGTGGTCAAAAGAAGTGAAGCACAAAAAATGGAAAGCAATTTTCCACTGGTCCTCGTTATGCGGCGGCAGTCACTTGAGTCCCCTTGTATTGGGCACTGCCCTGGCCTGCTGGGATGTGCGTGATTCGAATCGCCCGAAAGTTCGTCGGCAAGGTGAGCAAAAGCCTCAACCACACCGACGCAGCAGACGGGCGAACAAAACCGCTCGACGTCTCGAGGACTTCGTGGCCTTTGCCGGTACACTTTCAACGTTGGACACCATTATTCTCCACGGAGTTTCCTGGAGGAACCGAAAAACCCGGTAAAACCGGAAAAACCTGGTACCTGTCGGAAAAACGGTGACTCCGATGTCCACCCTGCGAAGGTGTTTTTTTGGGATGGAAAATCCCTTCCCCGCTATCCCCGTGCCGCCTGCCCTAAACCTGCCCCCTAAAGGTTCACAATCTGCACAAGGCGAAGGAGAAGCCTGTGCGAACTGCGGTGCGTCTAACGAACTTTCACGTTCACGCTCGTGCTGCTCACTCACAAGACTGAACCGTGACGAACCGCGGCACGAACGGATCGGGTCCTCTCCGGTCCTGTTGGGCACTCAGGGCTTTTCCCGACAGGATACACACCGCACACGCTTCGGGTTCGCATGGCACGGTGGTCCGCCCCAAGGCTCTCACTGGGAACTCGCGGCGAACGGTGTTTTGTTCCGGCGAAATGGGAGATCTAGACGGGCGCGGGTGGTATCCTGGGGCGCGCGCGTGTGTGTGTGTGTAGTTGGCCACTTTCGAGGGCTCGGCACTGGCTTGCTCCGTTGCGTAACATGGCGCCTGCGACCGGAGAAAGGGAAGATGGACGCGCTCGGCACACGGCGCGGTCACTTATGGGAACACTGACCTCGGATTACGTGGCGATGATAACATGCGGGCCGCCCGCTCTGAAGTGGCTGTGATCTGATAACAAACCGCCTACCAGAATGTAACGGAGTACATAAAATCTTCTTTGTATTTTGTCTCACGAGACGAGAACAACACATTGTAACAGGTTGTAAAACCCAGACTTTTTTATGATTTATTTTCCCCAAAACAGATAGCTTTCTTTGTTTGCATTTAACCATTTTATTACAATGCTTCATTTGAGAATAGACATTAATGCGGTAGGCTAAAGGTGGAAAGAGCCTATTTTTATATCATTCACCTAGATTCATGCCTAGATAAACGCTGCAACTATAAATAGGATTCGCTCCGTCCTTTATCAATGGATGGCAACGGTATCGCGCTGCTCGGATGCCGTGTCATGTTCGGTGCCGCTGTGCCGGGAAATATGAATGATTATGCTGAAACTCCCCACCATAAAAGATGGCCAACGACAGAGGCGTAAGGAATACCATAGAAAGCCCGGACGGAAGTGACGCTTGTTAGCGGTTTTGGCACCATCTGACGCCTAACGCCTTATCGGCATTCGAAGGACACTTCCGGATCCGTCGTCCGCGCGGGAGAAAGAGCAGAGTAAAAAAAACTAGGTTAACACGTGTCCGTATACGGCATGTGTCGTAGCGGAATGCATGTCTAAATGGCAAGAAAAGCGTGTTCCCGGAAGTAGTGTATCGATGTTAACGAAGCTACTTAGCGATCCGAATCGGATAAAGTGAGCCAACCCATAGTCTAACTAGACCCAACTAGGCTGGTGAGGCCACTCGGTGCACCTCGCAGGAAAAAATAAAAATAAACAACGGGTTGTGGAGTTTGGTAGACAAGGCCATAACGGCCGACTAAATGCTGCTCGCTGCACAACCTTGACTGCGAACTCCGGCACGACAGGCGCCTCTCCACATGCCCAGAAAAGGACAACCGTTCTGGGCGACAACAAACCCCCAAACGCACACAACCGCACACGCGCTGCTGCTGAAGAATGGGCTTGTCGAAGGGGCGCAAAACAAGAGTCGGAAGTTGAAGGACATGACGCGCGTGAGTTCGCAATGAGAACCCTCGCTGCGGGCTCGGAGGGATCCCATTTCCACAGCACGCTCCACTGGCTGCCGCATAAACGATGACGTCATTCGGTCCCGGGGATCAACGGCTCAGTTTAGGGGGCGGTGTATGGTGGCCTTAACCACACACACACACACACATCGCATTTATACGCCCTGAGCGAGCCATCCTTCACAGATAATTAAAGGAGGCTTTCTGGGATCGAACAGTTTTCGAACAGTGGCAAAACAGTTTCACAATCGAAGCAACCTTTGTTTGAAAGTATGACAGAAAATCAGCACAAGCGTTTTGGTTCCATCTTTCTTCGGCTGAATTCCAAGCTGACTCCAAATTTTCGTGATTTCAATCAGGTTACCCTGCAACTGTTTGGCTTCCGAAGCAATGCACACATTGTTTCTGTACGGCTACGCGGGCGCTACGATCGGGATGGCCATTTCTGTGCTGTACTTCGGTATGCACACCATCAACCAGCGTCGCCTCCAACATCTGGTGCTGAACAGTAGTGATGTTTTACATCATCTCTACGCATTGTAAGTTCCACCATCAGATCCGTACACCGCGCCATGCCATTAACAAACATCTTTCCCGCCATCAAGTCGAAGGATGCGTCCGGTGACCCGCAAGTACGTGAACGCTTACCGAACGAAGCTGGTCCAGCGACGGTTGCTGAAGAAGATCAATCAACTTCGTCCGAGGATTGCGCTACACACCGAGATGCCCCGCTGGCAGCTAGTCTCGTCGGCAAGTGGATCACTGCGTGCCGTTCCGTGCCCGGAGTAGTGCGAAGGACTCTGACCCGGGAGGAGAACTGCTGTGAACCCGACCCCGAAGTGCAGTCGGCTTCCACGCCATAAATCACTCCACGCTACGCCACGGTAGGAAGTACGATAAACGTTGCTCGGTAAACAGTAAACGGTTATGGGGATTCAATTGCCGACAGTTTAACGATAGCACCGAGCAAATGCATCGCGAGCGTGCACTTCTCGTGAGTGAGCGTGCGATACATTTTATCGACGGTTTTGCATTTCCGGTTCGATTCATTCCCATCTCTCAACGGTTGTTGGTAATCGTAAAAGTGGCGAGCATCGCACTACATAATGCAGATGGGCTTAGTCAGACTGCGCCGATTTGTTTATTACAACAGAAAACAAACAGAAAACAAACCAAAGGGCTCCGTGTCCGAACTGCAACACATTGGGCTGATGGAGAGATGCTGGTCCGTAATTGCAACGCTGACCCCTAGGACCTTCGAGCGTCAACCCCCATTACCCACGCGATTGACATTGACAATGAAATGGCGCAGTGCATGCCGTGCACCGATTTCGAAACAACCTGCACTCCTTCTCAAGTGGGGCCAGACAAGATGGTCTTTCTCCAGTGGGTCGTGATTCGCTTCCTCCGCGACGTGTCAACGCGTTGGACGATTTTATTAACCTCTTTCGCGCGGCCGCTGTATGCTCAATTTATTCGTTAATGGACATTCCGCCGGACGAATGGCGTTCAAGTTCGCCATTATGGCCTGCGTGCAGGGATGCTGAACGATTGATCAATGACGCTTGTGGAAACGATCAAAAGTGGCAGTTCGAACATGGCCGCTTCACTTCCGGTTGTCAGTCGGGTGATGTGATTATTTGTTAGTGTCTGCGACTTCCGTAAAACATCCGTTACACGGTGTTTGAACCTTTGAAGGCGTCTCGCCATTTCATAAACGAATGAAAAATGGAAACACTCATAATCAAGATTGCTCTCCATTCTTCCGAAGCAGAAGGGTTCATTCGCCGTCTGCTCGATCGTATGGCGCCCGCCCCTCCGCGATGGCTGTCTTCTGTGGGCAGCATAAACAAATAAATAAATCCTCTCGCGCGAATCCGTTGCCGGTGATTATTCTTCTTCTGCTTCAGCCCAGTCTGGGCTTGGTAGCCAGGAACGTAACTGCATTCGTTCGGGCCATGCCTCGTGATTACGTATTGTGGCTCTCTCTGCAGTGGCTCAACGTCAGCGGGAGTGGCTATCAGGTTTTGAAGTGCCTCTGCTTAACGTCACCCATATAAGGCGCACCAGCCACCGGTTTCTTTGAGACCACGCTTGGGGCGGCGGCGGGCAGACAAAAAAGGCAGACGTGAGAAAAAAGGCGACACGGCGAATCAGTGACAGCTTGCAATTGTTCCACACCCTTCCGACCGGCAGCCTTAATCTAGACGGACAAGTGTACCGGGGACACCGCACACCTGGTAAGGGGCTTTATTTAACTTTTGAAAGGGTGTGACAACGCCTCACCACAAACTGCATCGACGACTGCAGGCTGCTGATCCAGTGTTAAGACCTCCGCTGTCACTTCCGTCTACTGGTTGTTCCACTGAGAGAGTTCCACATCACGACGCGGTTCCACCAAGAACGTGCTCGTGGCCGGGAAGGTCACCGCCGTCGCCGCCGCCGCCACCGCCGTGAAGTTCCACGCAAGAGATCGATCGACGCTAATTTTTCGGTACCTTCCATTTCTGGTACCGGAGAGGTCTTGCCCATCTACGGGCAAGAGTAGCCAAGTACCGGGGCGACCCAGCCAGCCAGCGTTTGATAGCGAGAAACAGGTTTCCTTTTCTCGGAAGGCCAGACCACGCGAGCCACCACGCAGTTGGGCGTTGAGACAGCATAAGTATCGATCACGAGCATAGCGTGACTGGCGATCGTATCGTGCCATCGAATTCAGTCACGGGGGAGCTCCAAGGAGCTCGCTTCAATCGTGGCGGTGGCCATCAGCTGCAGGCGGCTACAGGAAGTCGCTTGTCAATGGACGGCGACGTCATGGCTCATGTTTCAAAATTGCACCACGCCACCGCGGTGCGAACCCATAAATAGTGCGTCTCAGCACCCCAGACACCCAGAGAGCAGGTCAGTTTCTGCGTGGAAGCCCATCTTATCGTCCAACGGCATCTGGGAATGTTTCCGCTGTTTTGTGTCCATTCATGCACGGAGTTGGCGGTGTGGGCTAAGGAAAGACGACTTCGCTAGCCTTTTCGTCGCCCGCTTCGCGCACTCTGGGTGGTGGGCACGAAAGTGCTAAAGGTCAACATCCGGTCAGAGCTGAGGCCACGACGGAGGATGTTAGCCGTAGCCAGTTCGCGGTCTGCATTCCGCCTGCGCAAATGACCCGCCGCCGGACGATGACGATAGCCGATGACCGCCGCAGCGCCTGGTAGGAGATTTAACATGTGGATCTTCATCTTTGCGTTAGCCTTTTAGTGGCCGATCTCCAGCAAACCGGGATCCCAGAGGGAGAATTAATGGACGGCTAGGATGGTCTGCTGGGCGTGGAATTAGTTTTGCTAATGGGAGTTGCCAGTTCGCCAACGGGAACATGTTGGGGCGACCACTCCATCCATTCTCTGGCTGAATAAAAATATGCTTCACCCGGGCCTTTGGTCTGCTTCCTTGTGGTGCACGAGCTCCATCTCGATCACTGATCGGCCTGCAGATCATTAGACGCCCGGGTGGGGAAATCAAAACAAAGTAAACCAAAAAGTCATCTCTACAAACACGTGCGGCTCTGGTCATAAAGTGGAAGCAGGAAGGGATAGAACTAACCCATGTCAACTGTAGGAAAGAGATAAAATAACGTAGCAATAGCAAAAAAAGAACGCTAGAACAAAAGGAGCAACGCAAACGGCACGGCGGCACGGACTCAGCAATGCAGGAAATAAAAACAAAGAACCGAGAGGTCCGGCACATGGAGTAGGCAACAAGGATGAGTCAACCCTTAATTGGCAGCATGCCAAGTGTTAATGCTATGCGCATACTGAGCAGCGGGTGTCGATTGGATCTCGTCGTCCAGAAAAGGGGCCTCGGGCCACTAGAGGCCACAACCCCCACTAAGGAGGAGGGTCACAGGTTACCGTAGCCATAAATCGGTAGCTCTCCTTGGAGTGCCTTTCTCGTATCGGTTTGGGACACCGGTAGTGCTCGTTTAGCCTGACCTTCTGAAACGCCGAATGTAGCAACCGACTTATGCAGTGAGTGAATTTCTTCAAGAAGAGTTTCTTCAAACATTGTCCACGCTTTCGCGCTGCCACCGCAGACCAAGAGACGCGTTGACTTATCGTCGAGGATCAAATATTCCACGATCGTATTTCGCGTGCGATAGCATTCCGGCTCTCTCTCTCCATCGGATTACCAACCCGGTAAGAGTTCGCGCTTGTGGCGATCATCTGTAATTCTAAACCCTCCGTCCAGTGTTCTCCGTTGCAGTTGCATCTCGCGGATGCATTTGCCCAGCGAACGAGAAAGAGAGCGAGAGAGCGACTTGCCCGTAGCGAACGAGCAACACAAACAAAACGAACGATCACGCACGATCGTTCGCGGGCCACCGAAGCCCCGGCACTACTCCACATGTGACAAAGGAGCTGCGGATGCTGTGGTACGGTCCTAGGTACTATGATGCTGGCCGGTGTCGGTTGGGCGCGCAGAACGTACCCGCGGATTAGTCCGGCTGAGACCGTTGGCGCGATCGGTCGCTTCGTCTCGATCCGCGAGTTCGCGTGTGAGAGCAAGACAGAGCGAGAGAGAGAGAGCGCGAGAAAGAGAGACGCCTGGAGAACCCAGAACCGCCACAAGGAAGTAGCATTGCGTCAACGGCCGCCGGTGTGTTTGCTTCCCGAGTGGAGCAAAAAACATAAACGGTCCCAACAGTGGTGCGGTGCGGTGGGGTCGTCTTCAGATTAACGGACCGTCTCTGCTTGCGTGTGTGTGTATCTGTCCGATTTTTATTGTTTAATCCAGTTCTGCGCTCGATCGCCGCGAGTTTGTTTATCCTTCCGAAAGCATTCTGAGGTGGTGGTTCCGAAGTTCGCGGTCACGGATTCTCTCTCTCGCTCTTCGGTGAGCAAAGCCCAAATCTCGGTGGCGCCCCAAGTGAGGGCCCCAAGTGTGCCAATATTTGTGTGGCGAGAGTGGGGTCTCTTGTGGTGCCGGTTTACGGAAGACGAACGCACGCCGCGCGTGAGATATCGCAGCGCCGCCAGCCGCATCTTCCGAGCCGAGGTGGTTCACCTGAGAGCGCGAGTTTGCCGAGGGTTTAAGACAACACACCCGCGGACGGTGGCCCGCGCCAAGGCCTAATTGGGTGCTGATTGTAGCTGCCGCACGGTCGGTTCAGGTCGGTTAAAGATAATTGTACCGCGGCGACCGACCGAGCTCCCGTGCAAAGGCTTCTTTATCCACGCACAGACACACACCGCACACCGCTACTGATCTCGTAATCTTCGGCCTTGAAGAAGCACCTTCAGCAGTGGCTGCCTCAACCAGCACTTTATTGTACCGACTCAAACGTTATCCGCCGAACGGTGACGAACTCTCTCGCGGGTTTCAGCGCGTGTGGTTGTGTGCTTGGGTCGTACCCGATAATCGCACGTAATAATACTAATAACACAGAAACGAAACGCGGTAACTATGAGCAGAGAATTATCGCGCCATCTGGTCGCGGTTGCGATCGTGCTGACGCTGTGCTGCGAAAGTGTCTCGCGGGCGTTACAAGACTCCGCGACTGAGGCCGATGCTGGCCACCACTACCAGCAGCAGCAGCATCAGCGAAAGCACCACCACCACCAAAGGCATCGGGCGCAGTCCGACCGCAGGAACCAGACGTCCTTAGGCCACTCGGCCAGCTACGCGCTAATAAGTGGTCCTGCGAGCGTTAATCGCGGAAACGATTACGGCGTACGATCGCTGATCGAGCCTCACTTTCATCACCACCATCAGCAGCAGCCGCAACGGCCCGGGCATGGGAGCCGTCAGGATACTCCGCCCCAGCATCGACGCCATTCACGGGGCGGACAGCATCACCATCAGCCGGCCGGCGGAACGATCCCGAACGGATGGGGTAGGACGCTGGTGCAAGAGTCGGAAACGAAGCGGTCCCCCACGGGGGGAAGCGCATCGTCTCGTCCCGTGAACCGAATGCTCACGCGAAGCGTCATCAGTTCGGGCGGAAGTCGTGGGTTGAACAGCACGAGGTAAGCACCGAACGGATTACCGTATTTTACGCACTTCGAGACACTCGCCACAATATTTTCGATTGAACAAGAGAACAATCAGGAAGTGTGCAAAAATGGACTAGAAACTGTTGTCAACTGGATAGTAAAGTAATTCGAATCTACTTCTTCGACCATTGTGCCATCACGTAACGCATTCTGTACGTTTCGCTTTTATACACGTACCTTCCAACGGTCGTTGGCGACACAGTGACCGTGTCTCATGTTACCAAACATACGGTACGGGCTTCTCGACATAATCATAACGATCAAATCATGAATTGTGGCCACAAAGTTCGCCGTGCTGCACTTTATGCCATTCGCGCTGTTTTATTTCTTCCTCCTTCAATGAAACTCCATTTTGCTGATCCTCGACCCACACGTGCCGCACGTTCGCCACGATCGCTTAGAGCAACATTAATGCAACTCCTGCGGAGATGATCTTCGCGCAAACGGGTTGCGATTTGACGATGAGGTGGTTTAGTTCTTTTGAACTCGCTCCATCTCTGTGTGCCCCGAGATGCCAGCCGATGATGGTTTCTGCTTCTTCCGCTTCGCTGAGCAAAACGGGGAAAAATTTGCTAATTAAAAGCAAACCATAACTCAGCGCCACTCGGGCTGCAGAAAACCACGGCGGTCCTGGTGCCACCCAGCAGCAGAACCACTTTCATTGTGCCGGCGAAGAACTCGAATTTATGCGTTTTATTATCTGATGAAGATGGCAACGATTTTCGGGCGCGCTTTCGTGCCGAGCAGAAATCGGATTTTTGCACCATCTCATGCCGTGATGCAAAGTATGTTGGCCTCTCCTTCGGTTTTGCTTCAGCTTCCAGCATCTGACGAATTGTTATGGCGTGCGAGAAGCAACGCCTTGACACAACTCGTTTGTCTCAAGCGATGGTTTCAGGAATGGCACCTCAAGACGCCCATTACAGGAATGGTTCTTGTCAAAAGCCCCGTTAATGTCCCCGATCAACCTGGATCGGCATTGCCATTAGCTCGACAAACAGTGCAGCTGCAGGGAAGTTTGTCTCCTGCTGGCAATATTGCAACGCTCTCAAGACGCTGCGATCTCCAGTTGCACGCAGTTTTTAATAACTTCCTTGAGGCATTTTCATGGACATTAGCTTCAATAATCCCTTTCAATCTCAAACAAATGTTTCACTTCTCCGATGGGCGAACGTTTACTTCCCGATGTGACTCAGATGTTCCATAATAGCATCCACTCGATGTGTTGCCATCCCCATTACAACAATCACTCAACACACGTTCGACATACCGACCAAATCGGCCGCATGTTTCGCTCTCCGGAAGGGAGTTACACAGAAAAAAGGGGGATAATTTTCCTTCGCATTTCTCAGGCTTCGGCATGGGAAAACTTCACCCATCACGCATCAATCAATTCCCCGCCAGAACCTCCGCTCCCTCGTTGCACGGCCCCCTCCTGCCTGCCGGGAGCGTTCCCGTTTTGAAATTAATGAATTATGGAAGCAATAAGTCACCAGCGCACGATTGGAGCGTGTACATGGGTACACCCTGAACCCGAACCCTGCCACGCACATTACTATCGACAACGATACCCAATAAGTCATTAGTTGTCAGCAGAAAAGCGGTGGCAATTGGCCGCGCCACGCTGCGGTCGATGGATTCGCCACATGCTCCGTTCGGGGCGCCCACTTTATCGTAATCACGATTTATGTAGGGCCCCGAAAAAGATTCTTGCTCCTGAGAACGCCATTATGAGTATGATGGCCAAAACGGCGCCTCTCGTTGCGCGATTTTTATCACCCTTTGGTCCCGGTTTACAACTCCACTCCACGAGGACCGTGTCCTGCAAATGAGGCGTGCAAAATTATTGTGCCACATTCCGGCGGCCACGATGCAACGGCGGCCCCGGCGAGGGGAGTCGTGTGTGCATAAATTCACACATCACAGGTTGGTCGGTCACGCCATGAGTCACACGAGTCGGTGGGTCGGTCGCTGGCGATACGATACGCACGCTAGACGCCGACGAACTTCCGCCTACCCAGGCCCAGCCGACCATTCGCGCGCCCGACACTGTCGACACTTTCGCACGCGTCTTCCTATTAATAACTGGCCGTAAAAAGGTGTGGCGGGCCCGCGCACCCGGGGGTGACCGGAGGAAACATGTGTTCCGAATGTTCCGACAACCTTCGGTTGCAGTCCTTCGGTGGCAAAGGGGAACACCATCTCGTCTATACCGTGCGCCATCGCCGTGCGGCCAGCGGAGATTTGAGCGCGTAATACTCAATCGGAGGGTTTCCAATTTTAACGGACAATTTTTGGGGTTTACGTCAAAAGTTGGAAATTTACGATGTTCCCGGTTTTCAAATATTTCTCTTCATTTAAACACGTCATAAATCAATCTCTTACTGTCACTAGCTGAATGAGTGACATTATTCAACGTTACACGCCGGAACCGCGCGGCGGATAAGAACATTATTCAGCCAAAACGCCAACAGAAAATGACGACTGACGAAAGAGCGAAAAGGATAGACCTGCTAAACTGCTTTTTCTATTCACACCTGAGACCACTTATCGCCACTCTAGCACCTTCCATCAGTCACAGTAAATTATTCAATAACTCTACCTCACGTCGCTTCCTCATTGTGTCGAGAACCCGAAATGGCCAGGTGCTCTGGTACGTCTTTTGTCAAATAGGTCCTGCCACGAGGCCTCGCGAATGATGCTGAGCTACCTTTATGGTGCTCGACAATCTTCTTCTTGGGCCTAAAAAGTACGGAGTAAAATGACACTCATCCGTTGAACGTTTCTTTTATGAGTGTGGCCGCCCATTTGCATACACGGTGCGCGGGCTTATCAACGATATGAGGCTTTTATTGCCTTATAAAGCTACCGAGGCAGCTCGTCACGCTACCTCCTCCAGGGCCACTTACTGCATCCTGGCGGTCCAATTTGTGTAAGCAAACTGCAGTTGTAACGACTCACGATTGGAGGTACATGGGGGACCGACCCGAGGACGG
This sequence comes from Anopheles cruzii, assembly GCF_943734635.1. Lineage (NCBI taxonomy): Eukaryota > Metazoa > Arthropoda > Insecta > Diptera > Culicidae > Anopheles > Anopheles cruzii. Next base: position 44,113,166 of record NC_069144.1, on the reverse strand, counting down.
CCGACGAGGACGGGAAACCAACCTCAAGAGCACACGAGTGATGTTCTTAAAATAATCGGCCAATGGACCCACCGAGAGCCGCCTTCCGTATCCTGCGCGCGTTCCGGCGGAGTTGGCTGCATCGATGACGCCATTACGGGGTGAATTATGTGAAGCCGATCGCACCACATGATTGATTGTTGTTTGCAGTGTGCGAATTCCTTCGGCGTGCGGCAATTTAATGCTATGCCGGTTCGCCCAGAAAAATCCTTTTCTGTGTGCGTGTGTGTGCCGCACGATGCACCTCGTGCGCGAAGGGCACCCATAAGCTGTAAACTATGCAAGGCACGCCACACCGTACGCGTGTTCAATGGCTTACTTAAAGTTTCCTGCCCGCCCGAAACGAGGCTTAAGAAATTGTTTTCCGTTCCCAACCACGGAAGTGGCTGCCAATTGACGCACGCTTTGCAATTTAGTGGCAAAGTGTTCGAGGCTCGAGCACTGGTCGGCCAATGCCGGATTTAATTGGAACGTTATAAATTTCTAACGTCCTTTAGCCACTGATCGTTACGATCTGGTGGCATGCAAATTCACATTAAGAATTAATTAGGTGAAGGATTGATCATCTTCTGGCAAAGAAATGCATATCCAATCAAGAAGGAAATGAAGTAATTTAGTAAACCCTGATGCATATCTTGGTAATTCAGTTTGCTTTATCGTTCTCGATCGACCAGAATTATCGCATAACAATTATCCTTTATTTGATTAAATTTTTTCCGATATTCAAACAGCAAATCAAGCTCCATTAGTCTCGATCAAATCGAATCAAATGCCTTCGTCTTGGTCCGATCTTTCGCCGATCGGATCGTGCCAATTGTCACGCGCGTCACATTCACGGCAACTTGAACTTCAAACACTGGCCAGCCGTTGGTGCAGCAACGGCCAACACTTTGACCGCAGCGCTATGCAAAGCGTGATGCAAATTTATTGTCTGCCACTGCGGCTAGACTAGACCGGGCATGGGTGGCAAGGACCTTCTCCGCCACGACTGCGGGCGCCCACGAAGTGCCCCAAAAGATCAGCTTACCGAGCGCGCGACGACGATGATACCACCGCGCCGGTGATCATATTTCATTTATTAATAAAACACGCGAATAAGAATGAAACCCCTTTCTTGTGTCGGCAGGCGACAGCGTAGGACCACCCGATCGACGATCACCGCCCTCCTCGAAAGGTTCGTGTGATCTTTTTCCGTGTGATTTTCTTCGGATTCATTCGACCAAACATTTATCAACTTCTCGCTGAAGCTCGCTCCGATGTAGTTTGCGCTCGGACGAACACGGAAACATACCGTGACCACATTATTTCTGCAACATAATTTTCCACACACTCAAACGGTCGCGCCCCGACCCTGACCGAATGGCGGCAGCACACGTTGCGTTTAGATTTACAAACTGGCGGAATGTTTGTTATTATTGCTCGGCTTCGCTTTTATAATTATGGCCTCTTCGAACTCGCTGGCCACCACAGCCGCGGTTTGGTGTGCGTCGGGAACCTTCGCCACCACAGTCTCACCGCACAGTGCTACCGATTATCACGATCGCACGTACTTTCATAAAAATAAACACACAACACAACACATTTCACATTTCACACGCGACTAGACGAGCCGAGGGCAGTGCTACTTTCGCCCGCCGGATGGCGACATAATTTGCGAAATTATCGGAGAGCCAGGAACGAAGCTCGGACGCGCGGTGCATCGTTTTGCAGTCGCGCCTGGAAAGGGACACCGGAACCGGAACCAGCAACGGAGCGGGCTCCGGACACAACCGCCGTCGGCCGGATCTAACCGGTCCGGGTTAATTGACGATCAAGTGCGGACTAAGGATGCTCGCGCGAAGAAGAAGCACGCGAAGCTGGCGGAAAAGGCCTTTTCCTCGCCGTTTTTCAATTGAGCGCGTAATCAAGAGAGAGCGCGAATGGCACGAGATTGTTGGTGACATGAAAATCAGTCCACGATCGCGACCGTGCAAGAAGTGAGAAAGTGTAAAATAAGCGCCCTCCGGATGCGAGAATTCTTTATTTCGAGACACACCCGAAATCGAGATTGAGATTTGATTGCGCGCTGTGGCCGTGCTTCTAATTCATCCACTCGAATGATCTGTCTCTCTCTCTCGCGCGCGCGCACACACCTGCGGATAAGATTTGATAATTAGGATCTTCTTTAAGAGGGTTCTCTCGCGAGTTCACGCGCACCAATTAAAGTACGATCTCTTAAGATCGATGGGCGCGAGAGTGAACCCGATCGGTCATCTCGTCGCTTCGCTTTCCCACACAAAAAATGCCGTCTTCGCACGGTGGCCAGCACGCGGCCGGCGGGAACCGGTTGAAAGAATGGCAACCCACCCCCCCCCCCTCGGTGATGGGGGGGGAATTAATTTATTTCCTAAAATTAGCAAACCGATCTTAGATCGGCCACCGCCACCACCGATAGATAGTTTCAGCGGAGCAAAAGAACCTTTTGCGAGGAGGGCCAAAAAAAGCAGAACTGATGCCACAAATAAAACAAGAACGATCGGATCGAACGCTAATAGAGACATTAGTGGACGGGAAGTGCACATTATTCTCTTCGCTTATGCTTTTGGGGGACCATTCCCATTCGCCGAAGAATGGTTTCCGATTTTGTTATGGTAATTTTATGCGTTACAAATACGTTCTTTTAAATCCTTGAGTGAAATGGGTTGTTTACCATATTTCAGAGAATGGTTTCAACTTTTGAAACATCGAATATGAGGAAAGATTCGCCTCGTAGTCCAAATCATTGGAATTCTCGGCGATTCTCGTTAACCGACGACCTCGAAGAATGATTAACTGCGACCGGGAAGTGCCTTTTTCTCACTCCTTTTCAGTAACTACACACAAAACGGCTAATGATCGTGCGTTTCTTTATTCGCTCGTTAACGCCTGCAGATCATCACTCAACAAGCGATCGCCGTTGTTTTTGTTCCATTATTTACGTCCCCTTCGTAAACCCTTTTTTTATGATTGCAGCAAAAACGTGTGTACCGTTTACGTGTACCGCAAGTCGCTGGTCAAGACGCCCTTCCAACCCTGCACCGATCTGGCATCCTGTTCCGGCATGCGGTAAGTTTCCGACACAAACGATCGCTTGCCACCATTCTCACCGTACGATCTTCTACGCACAGCATCTACAGCTACCCGATGGCAAAGCGGGAAGTTTGTTGCCGCGGCTGGGAATCGGCGACTACCGTTTCGGAAGGATGCTTCAAGCGTAAGAACCACCCTTCGGTTTAGTGGGATCTCTGTTTGATTTTACGGCACTGTTTCCCTCTTCTCGATCGGCAGCCGTTTGCCAAACGAATTGTCGTAATGGCGGCCAGTGCACGGCACCGGATCGCTGCTCGTGCCCGAAAGGTTTCACCGGTGCACTCTGCGAGCTGGACGTAAACGAGTGTAAGGAGCATAAACCGTGCGATCAGACCTGCTACAATACCGAAGGTTCGTTCTACTGCGCGTGCCGCGAAGGGTTTATGCTGCACAGCGATCGCCAAAGTTGCCGCAAGATCGGTAAGACCCCCCGTCACAACGCGCGAACCATCGATTTCAGACCCGGGCTCGGGCTCGCGTTTTCCCCTTTGCAGACGAAACGAACGACATCGCCACGGAGGCACGCGATATGGAAAACGACGTAGATTACGACAGTCTCGACACGCGGTTAACGAAACTCGAACAGGCAAGCCGTCGGCGAAGGCAAGGCGTTCGATGAATCGATGCTAATTGGGATCCACTTTTTTCCGATTTCGCCGACAGATGATTTCCCGCGAGGAAAGGAGATCGTTCGGTGAGAAACAGGAGCTCAACAAGAAGGTCCAGTACGCGATGGATGCCGTGTCGGTGCTAAAGTCGCAGGTGGCACGACTGGTACGTCACGCTGCCACGTAGTTGAATGCATCAGCCCCCCTCTCATGGGACCTTTGCACCACCTCTGCTCTGCTTCCCACAGACGCAACGGATTTATCCCTCGACGGAGTACGGAAAGCGGCCTCGGTGAGGACGGCTCCGGCTAACCAGCCATCCACCGGCGTGCTATGTTTTAGAATGAAAGTCTTACATTTATTGTCCTTAAAATGCTACAACTCTATCGGGATGCCTGTGTTCGTATGTGTGCGTGTATGTGTGTCTTATGTGTGTTTTTGTCAAAGAAAGAAGATAAAAAATAAGCATAATTCTAAGATATTCTCCTGCGCTCCTGCGGTCCCTCGTTGCACTGTGTCGCGCCCTTACGCTCGATGACTCCGAAACGGTCGGCCCTCACTCGGACCAGCTGCTGAAGAGCTCCGGGTAGACGCTGTTCTTCCAGTACTCCATCGCCTTCTGCAGGTTCTTCACGGCGAACGGCTTGTTGAGGTTGAACGAGTGCATGTACAGATCGCTGTTGGTGTCAAAGTTCTCGTGCGCCACGCAGATCACGCCGGCCGTCTTGCCGTACATCAGCATGTGGATCTGCATCTCCATGTAGTACTTCTCGTTGATGCTCCCGTCTTCGGTGAGGTACTTCTTCGAGTGTTCCTCCGACCGCGGGCACTTGATCTCGACCACGTGCGACTGCGAGATGCCGTCCGGGATGTCGAAGATGATCGGGTAGTTGGCGTTCATCTTGATGCGCGGGTTCTCGTAGGTCGTTTTCGTGTACTCCTCGAGCCGCTGGCGGATTAGGATCTTTCTGCGGTGCACGGCCGGACTGATCTCTTTGTTGCACCCGAGAATCGATTCGTACAGCAGGGGCTGGGCAACGTTCAGGTTGACGCAGTCGAACACCTTGGCGCCGGTGATGCGCCCGTACCGGAGCTCCTGGAACCAGGCGTTGCACCGGGGCGTAAACTTGACCTTGTCCTGCAGTGTGGCGGCCGACGACGAGATCACGGCCTGGGCGTGCTCGAGAAACTGGTTCGCATCGTACCGGTTCTTGACCGCACACATGATCAGCTCGTGGATCGACAGGTTGGAAAACTTTTTGTTCACCGCCGAAAAGTTCCACCGCAGCGGACAGTCGATGTCGTCCTTCTGCAGGCCGTGCACGATTTCGCGGATAAAGTTTTTCGCCTTCGTCTTGTTGAAGTCCGGTTTCGGACCGAGCTGTTCCAGTTCGGTCACGAGCGGGGTGCGGAAGTAGCACTCCCGCTCCTGGTTGCTGCCAATCTCGTTGCGGTTGTGAAGCCACAGCAGAAAGCTCAGCGAGTGCTGGCAGCATCCCAGCCCGTCGCAGTCCCGGCAGCTGACCGCTTGGATGCGCTCCCGCTGCTCGTCCACCTCCACCGACAGCTGGTAGATTTTGACCTCCGTGCTCTCGCCGTCCTCTCCCGGGCTGACCGTGTGCAGCTGCCCCTTGACCGTGCAGATACATTCCTGGCGGTGCACCTGCACGTACCCGACCGAGTCGTCGTCATCGTCGCACTTGCTCGTGGTAGCCTCTTGCCTGTGGGTGGGAGGGAGCGAGGGGAGGAAACGACAAATAATTCGACTGCACTGTCGCTGCACTGATATCCTGCAATTCGGTGTGTCTCGCCGCCCCAGGCCCGCGGTGGTCTGTCGCGGATGACGGTCGCCAAACTGACATCTGGATCTGCCAGATTCAGATTGACATTCGCCAAACGACAGCCCAAAATCCGTTGGCGACTGGCCGCCGCGGGGTCAGCGACTGGCCCGCGCGTCGGCCGTTTGTGCGTCTACTTACAGTGCTTTCTGCTGCGCCTCGTTGGCGCAAACGGTACGCATAAGGGTCAGCACGTAGTCCCACAGCATCTCCCTCGACACGGGCGGCAGGTTGCAGGAGTAACCCTTCTGATAGCCCGTCTCCAACAGTTCCTCCGCGTCGCTCGTTCGATCCAGCACAAACCGCATATCTACCTCCATAGCCGAGCCGCGCACCGCGACCACTTCGTCAGGAGCCTCCGCACGCAAACCGTTCACCGATGGTCGGGACCAGTGGGGGTCAATGGGACCGGGCGGACACTTCAATGCACAGTTCGGGGGTTGATGGAGGATGAGATTTGTTTACCTATCCAACGCTTTCGTTTCGTCTGTGAAAGGTCTGAGTCGTCGCGTCAAATTCGACGTTTGACACTGCGGCGTTGGTTTTCGAGGCTGTTCGCGGTGTCCCTTTCTAGCCTCCTTATCTTCCGTCGCGCTCACACACAGCAAGCCAAGCAAATTGCGAAAAGTCATGGGCGTGCGGTTTGGAAGGGTCTCCGTAATGGAGGCAGAAAGTAGTAGATTTAATAAAAAAAATACTCGGTTTTAAGATTATTGGAAGCGAGTTTATATTTATGGAAAAACAATAATCGTTTGATACTATACCGTGCCGATAATAACCCCGGCCGATCGTCTCAAGCCCATGGGCGTAGTTTCGGAGGGCGCGACTATCCTGGAAATCGCGCGCGGCGTCATAACTGTCACTTTTGACAGCGCTGCACTGAAAACCCAAACAAACACAACGATTCGATTCTGAAGGTCTTTCTCAATTACGGTGTGAGCAACAATATTTATTTGCGTTCTTTGTTTCCCTTCCATCCTAAACGTTTGATAACGCACCTCACGGATCTTGATCCGGAACTGTAGTGCAATCAACAACGGGAAGTGCACAATGGATGACGATGGCGAGAGAATCTCGCTAAAGATAGCAGAGTTATCGATCGTGAAATTCAACCAGACCATCCCACAGTATCTAGCCGTACTGCAGAACCACAAATGTAACATTGAGAAGGCTGGCTCGCTGCACCTCTGGGACAAGGTGAAGCGGGAACAGATGAATGCTTCGCGTATCGTAAAACAGATCAAGTTCATGCTGGTGGAGATCGACAAGGTGCGCCGCCGGGTGCGGGCGGACGATCAGAAGAAATTCGATGAAGCCATCGAGGAGGTGAAGAAACGTTCCTACGACATCATGGCAGAGTACATCGGTAAGCGAATTTGGGCCGGTTATGCCAGTGCGCCAGCTTGATCACGCCATTCTTTGTTCTCTCCCAGCGATGCAGCAAGCATTACGCGAACAATCGCTTCGAGATGCGCAGTTCGAAGATGAGGTAGCCAGTGACAATATCCCGTACGGTTCGGAACGGCAACTGGCGTACGTGCCGCAGATTTCCAGCACTTTCAACAAGGCCGAAACAGAGTTGCAGGAGCGTGAAGAGTGTCTCCGGCAAATGACTGCGTTACAGCGCGAAATGGAGGATATTCAAGATCTGTACCAGAAGGTGCACGTATTGGTAAACGAGCAGGGCCAATCGGTGACGCAAGTGGAGCAGAACGTTGAATTGACACACATCGAGGTCGAGGCCGGTGTGACGGCTCTGCGAAGGGCGTTGGCGTACAAGAAGGCCGTCTACCCACTGGCCGGTGCCTTGCTGGGTACTTGCATCGGTGGACCGATTGGGCTGGTGGTGGGCCTGAAGGCGGGTGGATTGGCCGCCATCGGTGGAGGTTTGGTGGGCTTTGCCAGTGGAAAAATGATCAAAAACGTCGACGATGTATCGGCGAACCGTGAGGTCGAACAAGAGGAGGCGCTAGCGAGCGACAGTGCCACGGAAGCGATAACCGGAGAGCCCGGAGATCAATTGCTCGTCGCCGAACAGCCGATTGTGTCGCGCACTTGACAATTGCTGAATCGGTGCACCATCCAGTAAGGCTTTCCGTATGCGCGCACTATTCCTGCATAAGCATGCTTCTGTACATAGGTCGTTGCTAAAGCTTGCTTCTAGGGAGTAATCCACGACTAGCTTCGCCGGCGATATACGATATTAATGTTGTTAGAACTTAGGTATGTGATTACGAAGTAAACACTGTTTTATTACGTTTAAAATATTACAAACGACACCGATCTTGATTCCTTACATGGCGTTCTTCCACGCGCACGTCTTGTCGATGTAGTGCATTCGTTTGCCCCGGAACTGTCGCTTTTTAGTGATCTTTCCTTGCTTGAGCTTCTGCTTCCGTTGTTCCTTCTTCGGGTTGTACCACGCTGGGTAGCTGCCGAACTGGTCGCGCTTCGTTTTCTCATTGTACACATGCTTCACTTTCGTTTTCTCGTTCACCACTTCGATGAACTTATCATCCGGAACCGCGGAGACTTGTTTCAGTTCTCGCTTGATGAGCTCTTCCTTCGTCTCCTTCTCGACCAGTGCCAGTTCCTGAAGCGAAATAGAGAGAGTTCAACGGCGGTTAATTCTGTTCGCGTGTGAAGTCAGCCGGGTTCTACCTGATTCTTTTTCTCCTGCTCCGTAACATCCTTGATCTTGTCCATCAGTTCCATTCCGTCCTCATCGATCAGGCCGAGAGTCTTTTTGAGCTTCTTCAGCTCCTTGCCCTTGTTCTTCGCACGGCGAATCGCGTTGTTCCGATTGCGTCGCTTCTTGCACCGGGCAGTCATTTTGTGGCCGCTTTTCTATCGTCTGCAAACAAAACTCGAAGACGAAGCGGATCCGCGTCCACTATACGACCAAACAACGGATAATAACACCGGAATTTACGACGGAAATTTACCAAAGAACACGAAAACGTGTGCTTTGGTTCACGTCGTGTTTTGAAAAGAAATGGAGCTGTCAAAACACTCATGACATTTTGTTTCGAATCGTTTGCTTAGAATATTTGAAGCCCGTGGCCTGTTGAAATATTTCGTAGCCATTTGGAAACTTTTCAAGCCGTTTAAATTTACAGTTATTATCCTGCCATGTCTTTTTTTTTTGGGATCGCAGCGAAGGTAAAAATATTTCTTTACGCATGTGGCATATCAACTCATAAGAACATTAAAATAGAACAATGGATAACAGCAGGAAATTGTAATAAATGCATTTATGATGGTCATCTACCTGAATTTTGTGACATAATTTTGGATTTAGGAAACGGAAGTAAACTGGAAAGGCAATTCGCGGGATGAATAATAAAGTCGAATCGTACACTCAAGACGTAGCTCAATCTCGGGCAACCCTCGAAAGAATGTTGCATTATGGATTGTTTCCTGTCTGCGCGTTCGAAACGTTCTCCTTGCAAATCCTTGTCCACTCTAGACCGTCAACGCCCATCGCGACGAACCCGTCGAAGATTGATGGATGTGGAACGGTTTCGTTCTTTTTCTCTTTCGTGCACCGCCACGTTTCCCAATTCTCTCTCACTCTGACCTCACAGTCACAATGGACCCGGTCAGGGTAGTTGCGGTTCCCGCCTCTGGCCTCACACACATTTAGGGGTGCCTTCACTGGGTGTACCCCGGAAGGGTTTCTTTCCCTCTCTAACGATTGCTTAAATTATGCGACCCTCAACCAATCCCGCGAGGGCGAGTAGCGGAAGCGAGGGAGAAAAAAACTTACACCCCCTCAGCAAATCAGGGGGTGGCGAAAGATGGGAAAAAATCAGATGCAAAAAAAAACAATATGGCCGCCTTCCGCTACGGCTTTTCCGCGCACTGACACGCACACCCGAACCGGCGATGGGGAGGGATTTTTCTTTGCAAACACCATTTTCCGTGCACCCAGTTTCCTCGAGATTCTTTTTTTCTCCACTGCGCACCGGCCACGTACTGGTCAAATGCCACGTACACCGTTGCAGGGCCTTCTGTTTCCTTTCGACTCTCTTCGGGTGTATTAGTTTTGGCCACAGGCAAAATGAAGAAGGCATCATATCCTTCGGAGCGCTAGTATTTGTGTGCGCGACTCTCTAAGGAAATGACGGGGATTTTTTCTATTTACTTTGCTACCCCCCACAGCGACAGCTCTGATGGCCACCCGTCGTCGCTGTCGCACTCGTCAGGAACCTGGTCCTTTTTTATTCCGCTCGCTTGAAGCGGAGTTTTTACCTCCATTCCAACGACGAGGTAGCAGCCATATTGGCCATAAGCCCACTAACAGCACCAGAATGTAAGCGATATTTAGTTTCACAATTTTAAGTGCTTCCCGGAAATGTCAGGATACTCAAACCGAGTTAAGTGAAAAGCTTAATCCGGCAAGTGCCTTTTACACTGGGTTTGTTCGCTTCACTGTTTCTATTCGACCGTGTTTTGCGAGGCAATGTAATATATTTCGATTCAGTATTTTTGTATTAGGGCACGTAATAAGCAATACAATTTAAACACAACATCAAGCTTAGAACAAGTAATCGGAACAAGTGTAGATTAGGCAAAAGTTTATCAATCCATTTATATCTTTTTCATCATTTACACCAGCATTTTAAAAACGATTTAATACTATCACTTGGTTTACTATTAAATAATCGAGTATCTTGTGATGGGTTACACCTCGCTCTTTAGCTGTACTGACGGCAAGATTTATTCTAAAACTTTCACATCAAACGATACGACAAACTTCACGAGCATTTGTATAACTTTTGGCAATGCTACAACCTTTCCATTTAAATATTCGAAGGCCCTTATTGGTGGGTATTTATACTTTCATTTACCAATTTACTTTATTTGTTTATCCAAAAACCTTTTAGTTCATCTAGTGCCACGAAACCGTTACTCATTCTTCCAGTTTGCTCCGATAACGATTAAGTACTGAATTTACTCATTAGTCGATCATAGAATTCTCTCCATAAAGCCGAGTGTTTCCCTCGCCAATTAGGCTTGATTTATGTGACCAACCCATTGCTCATCGTAGAGCCCGATACGTGTCGTGACTAATTCATAGTGCTCGTGGCCATCATCCCGCCCTCGGATTCATCGAAAACATCGATCCCTTCTGACATCATCGTCTTGCAATGGGTTGCTTGGCCGCTATCATCCCGGGAACTGTGCCGGTGATGCGCAGCATCTCAGAACCACAAACGCATGACTAAGATCGACCGTCCCTCCGAACCACCCTCTCCTACAGACACACATACACGTAGATAGCTCACCCCTTTCAATCCGTTAATTGCATTCTAATTAGACGCAGTAAATTGAAATAATTTGTTATTATTACACCCAACTGTTGATGGGATGTTGAATGTGATGCAATTATTCTGCCGACGAGCCTCGCAGGGACCAGGGTAGCCGGTCTAACACACTAACATGAAAGTTAGTACTGGGGACACTCTTGCCTCTTTAGTGTCTTGCTGTGGGCACTAAGACTCCGAAAGGAAGGCAGTCGTACCCAGACACGAAGCCCACCCAATCACACCGGAAACGATAGAACTTTAGCACAGTCTACGGACCACTACAACAAGACCCGGGGCCACGAGATGCACCGTATCATTCGGGCCATCCGGAAGAGCCCGGACCGAAAGATTTATGGCCCAAGTCGCGCTTGATTATAGATTAATAAATTAATAGATCGGAGGCCACACTGAGCGCGTTTATGGACCGCCGGACCGCCGGGATCGGTTTACGGGCCGGCGTTTTTTTTTGGATCGTGGTCGCGAAAACCGTACCGTGTCGATGACGGTCCGGCCGTGGTGTTGCGAAAATAAATGGTCCGACCCGGGTTGGCGAAAGGTGTGCTGATCCGTTCGCCATCGTCCGGCGGCGCAGGCCATGTGGTCAAGGCTTCCAAGATTGATGAGTTCCGGAGGCCATCCGGAAGCGTGGGCAAAGTGTGAGGTGGCAAAAGGTGAGCAAACGGGGCGGGAAATTGATTCCCTATCGCCCGAAGCCAGATAGGCCAGGGCAGACGATCGCCGGGTGCAGGTTTCCAACTAGAAGGAACTGGAATAGGGACTGATTTCGGATTTTGAGAACTCAGTGGCAGTGGGTTATTCAACAATTCATTTGAGGATAACTTTATCGATTTTTATTTAAAATAGGAAAAATAATTATTCGCACAACATTTAGTTACATTTGCACATCTTTGAGTTACTGTTCAACTCTCCTAGAACTATGTTGTTGTTGTATCATTGGTAATCTCATTGTTAATAACCATAACCCAACATTTCAAAGGTAGTTTCCGCATTCCAACTGACTGAAATCGGTAATTTGTGTACACCGACCATCGTCAAGGAGCTCGTATCCCCGAACCATGCGATCCCATCGCCTGAAATGCTAGAGATCCCGGCGTTCGCAAATTATAGGGACGGTCCGCACTCTCCATAGGGACCCACTTATTACGGGCCCATCATCGGCTGTGGCGGCCGCTTCGTTGCAAATTTGTCTAATATTTACACCAACAGCCGGGCCTGCGGGGTCCGTGTGCAGAGTGACCGAAACCCTTGCTGGCCGCTTGTTAGCCGAACGGGCAGGCAAAAGCCATCATCATCCCAGAACCGTTTAGCGTTAACATAGTTTCAACCCGACGGTTGTTGGGTAAACAGCTCGTGACAGGTTAAACCGGCACCGGCAGGATGCACCGCTCGGGTTCTCGCGTGGGCCGCGATGATGATTGCCCAACACACGGCTCGTAGCCCCTCAACCTGTGAAGCGCTCGTCAAAAATGTGCGGCCCCAACTACCGGAGAAGATCGGTTTTGATTGTGCATTCGCCATTAGGGGGGAGGGGGTCGGTGCTGGAGTTTGGCGCCGTCAAGAAATTACGTCCATCACCCGGCACTCGGCGAACTTCCTCCCGCCGTGATCGATCTCAAGTGTAGCGCTCTCCCGTCCCGAAGTCCCGGGTAAGTGAGCTGTCAGCAAAACTGAACGTCGCCTGCAGCACGGAGTTTGTTAGATTATTTGAATTATCCATTTTCCATCAACCCGGCGAACCGGCCGACCGACGGACCATCGGCCCGGAACAGCTTCATTCATCTCGCCCTGCACGTAAACGCAGCTTGCACCGGGATGCATCCGTCCGTCGGTTGATAATGATCGGTCAGGCCTCCCGCTCCGCCCGCTTTGCCGAGATGTTGTCCGGCCAACGCAGCCGTTGCACAGATGTGACCTCCTTTAGGCCTCCTTCGAGACGGCCGTCGGCAGCAGCAGCCGCCACGACAGGAGTTCCGTTTGCGTAACTCCTTATGGTTTGCGTTTTTGCTGGTTGGCTTTTGAGTTTCACTTTTACTTTTACCTACCCTCGTTCGGACCCATCCGCTAACCAGATCCCGACCAGGCTCAGGGCACCCGGCCCGGCTGGCTGGCCGAAGAAATCAAATTAAAAATTCATTCATCGAGTGTATGCTACGCACGCAAAACATAAATCGACAATCGACACAAAAAACTACACCCAGATGGGGTCACCTAGGACACATACGCACACACACGGGCACTCGGACACACAGGTGGCGCAGACGGCAGGATTCATTCATTCGGTCCGCCGATCGCAAGGCGTCAGGTGTGCGGTTGATGGATGGCCGTTGAAGGACTAAGCGTTTAGCAACAACAACAACAACGCAGCGACTAAAGCGACTCACGGTGGAGGCCGGAGAACGGACCCAACATTATGTCGGCGGTGGGCGGGTGGATGTAAATGTCAGCAGATTATCGCCGATCGGTGCCGCTGATCGGGCGTCCGGCTCCTGGCGGTGAGACTAGGGGTTGGTACTGCAATTTATGTTGCAGTCAGGGTCTGTGGTGGGTTCTCGCCATTTTGCTGATTTCACCGAGTTCTGAGTTGATTGGCTTTCGGCCGACGAGTAGTGACATGTTTCGAAGCATAGAAATGTTCTTTAAAACTATTCTTTAGTTGGTAATGATAGGCTTAAAATAGTTCCAGCATACCGTGCGTACCTTGAATAACTCAATCTCATTCTCAATGTTTCGAAACGTTGAAAACGCAATTCGTATTCAGGGATTAGAAGACTAGTTTCTTTGAAGCTATTTGGAGATATCATTTTGGAGATTTCGCTGACTTCGTTTCTAGTATTTTAGGTACTCTTTGCGTACGAACACAAGACTCCAAGTTCAAAAACAAAATTTAACTAATCTATTTCACTGCTTTGAGTGTACCAGAATCGACCAATGTGTTGCCATGTTGCCATGGCATCGTCGACTTTCCGAATCCGTCTCACCAATCACTGGCACGCTAGGATCCCCTTGGGTTTCCCCTTGAAGTGGCCTCGTAGAACTTCTGCAATCCGTTCACATTCACCCCGGCGGGCGCCGAAACGGGGCCGGAGATCGTGCAACGGTTTTGAGGCTAATGTTTACACACGATCAGCAAATTATGAATACAAACATTTGCACCTTTCGGATTGCATTCGCTTCTGCTGGCTGGCTGGCTGACTGGTTGGCGTATCATTACGGCACTCCCCGGAACTCGGAGGGCTCGAGCGGCAACCAACGGTGACCTTTTCTGGTGCCATATGGTGTCGCCCACCCGCCGGTGCCACAGTTGCGGAATCACCCGCGCACCGGCCGATTGGCACGGATCGGCCCTGCGGCACTGCGGGATTAGCTGTCACCGTTAATTGGTTAAAACAATGTAGGCAAATAGTGGAATTTCATCGGGCAACAGTGTAACCGATTGCGGACAAATTGGCTCAACGCTCCGGCAGACGATGAGCTCAGCGCCATTTCCGATCAGTTTCCACCAAGGACCCTGTTTGATAATTTTAATTTTGATGCTCTAATTCAATCCTCAAATTGGTGTGCTACGCAAAGGTTTGAGTTTCTTAAAATTAAATTAAAAAGGTCTCGCCGGTCCGAGGGCCAACGTATGACTTTGTCTCGAGCCGGTTGCTCCCGCGGATGGGTCTGGGGAACAGTTTTTGCGGATGCCATTTGCACGGCCGCGACAACCTCCAATCTGGCGCTAACTGCGCGGGTCGCCAGCCGAAACATTGACGTGGATAAATGGCGCACACGGCACATCCACGGCTTCGGATTCAATTATGCCGATCCTCGAGCACGGCCAGGCCATCCGAAGGTAATTTGTTTGGCACACGTAACACGCTCCGCTCCGCTCCGCTCTGCGCGATTTTTGGGCCCGTAGTGATGTTCGCATATTTCGCGTTTCGCAACCCGTGGCGGTTTATTTTAATAATTCTGCCGCGAGGCGAGTCCCACCTTCGCGGCGTGACTTCTGGCGGAGCATCTGGTCTTGCGGGACCCCCGTTCACTCCTAATGCTCCTGCCGCCGCCGGCGCACGCCGGCTGGATGATCTCGCCATCTCTCGGCCATCACCTTTCCGTCCGGACAAACGGTGCCTAGGGCACGGTACGGCACCTGGGAAACCTCGGAGCGGGCGGCTCGGGCTTCTTGTGCTACGATTAACCGTTTATTTATTGACGCGAGTGCGCGTGCGCGGCTCTGTCACTCTCTGTGGTCCGATTTGCATGCCGCAGATAATTAGGGAAATACAACTTCGTTACTGCACTCCATCAGATAGCCGAGCCGTGTGGAGCCGTGTGGAGCCGTGTGGAGCCGTGCAGTCGCCGGCGTGGAATTGGTTTGACCGAGGGGCCACAGCCGTCCGCGGGTTTCGAGTGGCTCAGAATGGGGGTATCTCAATAGCGCCCGAGGCTGAAGGTTGCAACCGTGCAGCGAGTCGTGAGAAGTTACTTCTCCGGTTCCGGGGGCCCCGTATTCTGAACCTGTCCAATGTTGCATAACATTAATCCCAAATTGAAGTTAAATTGTATTGGGCATTTTTGTTTCCCTTCAAATGATTCGGGGCCCCCAGCGGACTTCTTCAACAGGTCAGAACGTGTAGTGATTGTAATGATTATAAACCAATGATGATGAAAATGATACAAGCAGAGGGCTGATGCAACAAATTTGCAATTGAATTAAAGACAAATATCAAAAGTACAATACGATTCGTTTATGCTAGAAGACCATTCTAAGCCTAATAGCTTAACCTAAAGCGAAAGATATTCAGCTAGTTACTTTCAGCGCTATTTTCAGCACTTTCAATCAATCGGCCTAATGGATCATGTGTAAGATTCAAGCAAAAAATACAACGGTTTGTTGCAGATAGTAGCATAAACGGTATAGTCAATTTTAAAGACAGTCAAATAGTAGTTAGATGTATCCAAAATTGCTTAAAACGTCTTTATTGAAGCTTTCCCAGTCCACAGAGGGACTAACATCTCAAGTAAACGTCAATAACTGCCACAGGCAATTGGCACAGTTGAGCTGTTTGATTAACAAACCCATAAATAAATAACAAATTTGAAGCAACTCATGTAAGCATCTAATTATTGCATCATTCGAACGCAAGCCCCCCGTGTAGTTATTGAGTCCGTAATTTTACAATAAGGTATTCCAAAACATCCTTCTCAGCCCATCGCGGGCACAGGCCACAATTCCCTCTGTAGAACTCGAAGATCTCGAGCCGCACGGCCGGCCGAGAGATGGCAACCGCAAAACAAAGCGTCCGCCGGAGCGGTCCGCGAAGATTATATTTACACAAAACTTAATCTTGATTGCGTTACAGTTGAGTTGTACTTACTTAATTAATGTTTGTTACGCGAGCGTGCCCTGTCTGGCGAGCATGCGGAGGTCCCGCCGGACTCTCCATTCGAAAGCCCAGGTCGATGGGCCGTCCACAAGCGGCCCAGCGGACGACGGCGGCAACGGAGCCGACGACGATGATGAGTCGCCGAAAGGAGTGGCCGATCTTTTCTGGAAAACCGGCCAGGGTCCAGGGGGGGTTCGGGAAGCGGCTGATTGCGAGAAATCATTATCGACGGATGCGCTTTTCATTATTGGTCCATCTGATATCATTATTATAACTGCAACTTAACCGCAGATCGGTGCCCGCGACCCCCCCTCTAGAGAAAATCCCCAATATCAAACTAATTAACTTTGGCCCCGCGGTCCGCTCCGTTGCGGCGGCGGCGGCGGGTTCCGCGAAACGCAGCCGCGGCCACCCGCGGATGGATGCATTTTGTGGAAATATGATGAGATTGCATTTCTTTCGCCCTGGACCTCCTGGGCCGGAGGAGCGACATGCGTGCATATGGTGCATTTTTGGCCACCCTGCGCCCGGTCGCCGGACCCAACCCCGAAAAAGGCACACAAAGGCCCCGGAATGGGCCGCTACATGCAGTAACATGCACTTAATTTGGCCGCCCCAGAGCCTGGCCCTGGCCGTGGCCGTGCAGTTGGCGGCAATCAGGCCGCGAAAGGCCGTGCGGCGAAAGGCCGAGCGGCCACATGTTCGTGGCGACGGACGGTTTTGACAATTGCCAGGGCTCATCATGCGGGGCCGCCGGACGGGAGAATTCGCTCTTTGTGCGAGGCCCTTTCCTTGTCGCAATCTTGGTTTGTTGATTGTTCGCCGGCATTGTCCGCCTGGGTCTGTGGGGCTTGCGTTTTTTTGCTCTTCCTTTCGCTGCCCGGGGATGATGGCGGACATTTTTCATGCTGCCCCCGGTGCTAGGCCGTGCCGAGCCCGGGTGAAGGTCTTTCCGGTGCCGGGCTATCCAACCGCTGACCATCTGGCGGCGGCGCTGTGATATAGAAGAACACGCGGCGGTAGACCAACAAAGGCCGACGAGAACGTACGCCAGAGTTTGGGGATGTTGGGGAACTTTCACTCCGGACCGATCCGCCGATCCGGCCGTGTTTCAAAGATGTCCCAGCGCGGCCCAAAAGAATAAAGTGTCCAACATGTTGGCGCGCCCAATGTTGACAGGGTTTCTGGCAAAGCGAATTCAAACATCAATTCGGTAAATCAAACAAAACGTTTGACTTGAACAAAGCCCGGTAACGTTCGACCAATTACCAACAACAAACTCCCTGGTCAGCTGCGAGCAGAGCCAGAGTTCCCACAGAGAACCTGACTCGATGTTCCGCGAATTCGAATCGCTGCACGTGTCGTGTTGGGGCCACAGGTTGCGCCACGAGATCGCACCCATGTCCGATCGGTATGTTGCACAACTTTATTACGACGACGACGCCGTGGACCTCTGGCATGATTTACGAACCGCACCGGCGAGCGGCGAGTTCCGGCGGCGCACGGCGGTCGGTCGTGGGTTCAAAATAATAAATGCAAACGACCCGACGACTTGAGGGATCGCGGCTCGATAGCAGATATTTCGACAACATGCCACAACAAGCGCGAGCACAACGTGGGTCGTCGTGGTTCCGTGCGGACCGATTGGACCTCCATAAGTCACACTGAGGGTCCGGCAACCGGCAGGGAAAACCGCAACCGCGTGGTGAGGTCGTCATGCACATCATGTTGCCGCGCGCGAATGGTGTCAATTGAATCAACGTCGTCGTGGGCCATCGTTGAACGATCGCTGATGACACCGCCACGCCACGGGTCAACCTCTGGCGGGGAGGTCCTGCCGTCTAAGCTGTGCGACATGTGAGTGGATGCGGTTCGTGCTGGCCCAACACGATGCACGATGTGCGGCCCCGGAATGCTGATGCTGTTCAGGGCATTGGCGGGAAAAGTTGAAACTTAGCTCATTGTGTGACGCTTTTTTCGTGTTACTCAGCTCTGGTGATGCCACCATTGGTTTTGCGGTTGCGGACTGTGTCTTTGTGGCCGATTGGTGAAGGAATGGTGAATGGTCACGAGAAGATCGATCTCTGTTAGCGACCAGTCACCAGCTTTCCTTATGTGGTGATCGCGAAGTGAGTTGTAAGAGACGAATTTTAACTTAATTGTTCAATGTTGCCGAAGAAAAGAGTGTTTTATTTTATACTTCAAGTTCTGTAACATTCTGTGCGTTTTTGTATCTGCATTTTCACACGTAACTTGGCCATCTTTAAAACACGGTTCTTTCGTTAACCTTTAAAGAAAGTTTCATTCCCAAACGTTGGAAGCCAAATTCCAAAGGCAACGGAGCGCCCCGATAAAGGATCACCCAAGAGCGCACCGGTCCTCCGTCGGTCGACTGTGACATTCTCGTGTCGTTCCCAAGGGCTGCCGGTGCGTAAACGGTGGTCAGGCCAGTTCCGATAATCGGTGGCCGGCCGAAAGGAAAGAATGTCGCTACTTTTTTGTGCGAGGTAATTGGACCCCGGCCAACGCCCGGCCCGGTCCGGCAATCATAATTTCAACCGAAACATGATACATGTAATTGATTTTTTACCCGTGCGCCCCAACCAGTGGCCGGCCCGAACCGATCGATCTAAAAGCTGTGATGGCTCTGTGATCCTTCGGTCACCGAGATCGGTCGGCCGGCCGGCGGCCATCGGAGAACTGGTTCGGGCGGAAATAGAGTGCCGAGTTTCAATGACCCACTTTCAATCGCGCCGGGGCGCCATCTGCGGGGCCCGGGGAAAAATTGGCGACCCGCCAGAGGACAGGAGCAGTCTTTAAGGAGGGCCATTAAAAGGGACACGGGCCCCCCGGCGCGGGGGGTCCCCTGCGCGGGACAATCATGTAAGGTGCTTCTTTGATTTGCCTGAATTACCCTTTGCACCTACGATTTTCCAGTAGCGCCTGGCCGGCCGGCCGGGGAGTGCGTGGATCAATCAGAAGCCATTATGCTCCCCCCCCCACCCGAGCTCTCCCTGCCACAGTGTGACGGCCGCGTTCGTGAGTTAATTCGTCCGGCTTCGGGTGTAGCGCTTCACGCACGGGACCAGGATTTCTTCGGCCCCGCGGAGTCCTTAATGCCTTCTGACGGGCCGACGTTGTCGTCATCAATCATACGGGCTGAAGAGGAAGAGGGAACGGATCCTCGGCGGGGTCGTTCACCCAACGGGGTCGTTCGGGAGGCTCAACAAATTATTGACACGCCGCACGTTGGCCGCAGAAAATCAGGAGCCACAATCGATAAGCGGAACACCCAAAGTCGAACGAAAGGAGACCTCTCCGCCGAGGATGGCCGGCCGAAAACAAAAGACGGGACCAAGGACCGGGATCGCGGACCGCCGTCGATCGTGACGGGGCCGTAAAGCGAACGCATTAGCAATGATAACGGGCCAACGGGTTATGATAATAAGGGGCATGTTTCGGGCCGTATAATCAGCATAAGAGCATAATGAGGATGCAGACCCCAGAGCGCGATTGTGCTGGACCGCTCGCCGGTTTGTTTCCTTTCGGTCGCTACAAGTTGCAATCAGAGGTGAACCGCCGGTTTTTATTGTTACAATGTTCTTTTGCACCGCAAGATGTGTATGACCTCTTGCACATTTCCTAACACCCACTGTTTTTGCTATTTATCTAATTAGGCGATTATCAAACGATAATCAAATGCAGCTTTAAAGCCCATTAAGACGGGCCACAACAGCGACCCGTGGCGTGCCATCGCCGTTCGCCTCAATTGACCGCTTGTAAATGGCGGAATTAACCCCATGAAATGGCTGGCCCCGGGGAAAGGCTTCGGGGGTTTTGCTAGCATAGCTCCGGCGGCCAAAGATCGAAAGGCCCAGGGGTCACAGCCAGGGTTCCCAAGACCCATCCATTTTTTCTGGCCGGCCGGAGGTGTTAATACCGTTTCCGTTTATTTTATTATCAAACATCGATCAAATGGTGTCCCGGGCCGCCCCGAGTTAATGGTGGTCGGTGTGCATCGTTTACGGTTCGGAGGCCGCCTCCCATATGTACCCATCACCGGGCGGGTTTCGCGGGTCCCTAAGCAGCGCCGTGCAAGCTTAACCTTCACTCTCGGGCCGTTCATTCATTTTTCTTCCACTCGTTTTGGAGACGACTCGCGAGACGCGAGAAGGTGGTGCCGTCGGCATTAAAAGATGATATAAACGACCGCTGGTGCATCTCCGGTGCATAGCGGTGCATCGGTGAATGTTTCGCGGGGTTTTTTTAGAATGCAATCACCTCACCCCACACACCAAGTAAAGAGCCGTTCGTGGCGACGGCGGTAATCGGCCCGACCCGGTAACGGTGCCAACCGAATCCCGAAATGATTGCGATAATTCAAAACACATGCGCGGCAACATACTACTCGTGGTTGGTATCGAACTCCCTCCCACACACACACACACACGCTCCGGTGTCTAATCGTCTGCCGCGCGGAGATGGCGAAGAATCTTATTAACTTCATCACCTTCCCGGCGTGTTGGCGACCTGTCTCAGTCTCAGGCCAAGAAGGGGCCCTCTTACGCAACCCGTGCCGGGTTCCTTGCCGGGTGCATTAGCGCCCGGGATGGGGCCCTCCTGCGTGAATGCACCAATCAAATGCAGCACGATTACGGCACCAGCACCGCCGCCGCCGCGGCACACGTATGAGCGCTCGAATTGACGATCGAAGACCCGGTTCGCGTTGGAGGCGATGAAAAATGGTGAGGTTATAAATTGTTCGTTTTATGGCCACCTTTCCCAAACCCCTGGCCTGGTGCATCCTTTCTACCTGCCTGTTGTTGATTGGAAAAGCTAAACAGAAAACTATGTTAACAACGTACGCCATTGTGTGCCGTTCGACTTAATTGGGGGGCTTCGTTAAAGAAATCCGTTTTTTGTTAATCCTAAGTGTTTGTTGAGTTCGTAGATTTATATAAAAATTTAAGTTCACGAAGTCGTCATTTAAGGACCCCAAGATGGTAAACTTTTGCTGTTGCTCGCCAGCGGCCTTTCATTTCGTGACATTCACAAACACCGCACTGAAATACGAGTCCATTGAATAGCTCGACTCGTTTGTGGAAATCGGAATGACCGCGGATGTGTAAAAATGCCCATAAAGCTGGCCCATAAACTAAAGATTTAGGTCGACCTGGCCGCTGCACGTAACCGTCGGTGCGATGTGTGCGGTAAATTCGGATCCGGACCCGGAACTCGGTGTCGGCCGTGGATGACTTGAATTCGCGTGGCAATGACGAACCTCTTGGGTTGCGTTGCGTGGTGCAATAAATAACGCACCCCGCACTGCAACGATGCAACGATGTTGCACCGGACCGGTGCCCCACACAATCCTAGGTGCCCTAGGTCGACGGTTCGGTGTGTGTCGAAAGTGAATCCGAAATGGCGAAATGGCCTGCGACCGAGGGTCGTGCATTCATTCATAAAACCCTTACCACACCGTTACCGTTGTGGTCCAGCGCCGGAAGATTGCCCACGGATTGGGTGGGTGTCGAGACCGGGACCGCTAATGTGGGACCGCGCGTGTGTGTGGGACGATAAATTGTCACCGTGCGATCGAATGGTCCCAAAGGATGGTTGTAAAATGTTTACGACCGGCACCGGCGACTTGAGTAACCTTTCAAAACTAAAACCATTGGACGGTGTGGTCTGGAGGCCACAATAATTGTGCGCGATGCGATCGTGGAATGGAAAGGTAAATGCAAACGCAAAATTCTCATTTCCTTGTTCCATTAGTTGGGAAATAATTTAAAATGGTTTCCGATGCGCCAACAAATCGGCGGCCGCTTCCTTTGGGACCCCAAGCGTGAATTGCATTTAAATTCAATTAAGCGACCCAATAATTGCACATGCCAATCAGGGGGCCCTGCTGCCCTGGAAACAAATATTGGTTCGCATCGCACTGGCCGTAACAAGGTTACCATCGCGGCCATTTTGCAGCTATGACTGATTGGCAGGGAGTTTGCAGAATATCGACGAACATCGACGTAAATTGATTGTCACAATAGAGCGTATTTAATTTACACGTTGGTACGTTACCCGTTACACAGTTTGACCCTCAAACTGTGTCTCGCCCGGGCTCGCTCTCGAGCGAAAAAAAAACGGTACGCAAGATGCTGTTGTTGTTGATCCTCGAAAACAGCCAAAGTGGTTCGCAAAAAACGCAACGGAAACTCGGGCTCAGCAACGTCCTTCTCGTCTTCGTCGAGTGCTTCCAGGTGGGCAGCGTTCTGGAAGAATGTTGTTGTTTTTGCGGTGGCCAGCCCGCGCCAACTCCGGCCAACCGTGCCAAGCGCAAAGGATGAAGCCTCCTGTTGGCTTGCGTGCGATTAGTGCGCCGGGCCCGGGTAGCCTTCAAAATTGGCGAACCCTTATCCTTGCCGGTGGCTCAACCCAACGCGGGGTGGTTTGTTTTCGTGTTTCGTGCTCGGCGATCAACGTTTGGACAGTGTGTGCGTGCCTGTGTGTGTGTGTGTATGTGTGCTCGGCCGGCACCGAGCCGAGAGGGCCGAGTGTGTAATTAAGCAGTTTATAATAAATGTTTTCAAATAATGATTATTAAAGTGGATGTTTATGGTGATGTTGATGCTGACGGCCGTTGCCGGTAATGGACAGCTTCGCAGGGCCGGGCTGGGCCGGGCCGGCTGTGAACCGTCAACCGGGCGTCAGTGGGTCACGAACCTCCGCCCAGTTCCGCCTGTGCCGTGTCTATATTGGTTTTTGGTTGCAAGCTTCCTTCTCCGATGAACCGTACCGTCGGCCCGGCTGACCCGCATCCCGGCCGAAATGCAACGAAAACAGGACATTATGCGGTACCCGTTCCGTGTCCACATGTACTTCTTTTCGTTTAAAATTTCTTCACACAGCGCGGTGTCTTCGTGACGCACTGTAATCTGAGTGTCGGCCGGCGGTCGATGCGCCGGAGATGATGGACTTTTGATTGACAGACTAAGTAGTGGGTTTCGGTTCACTTGCGTTGCGTTTTGTAGTTTGATTTATTCGGTTTTAAGTGCCCGTAACCGTGACGAATTAGCGCTGGAAGCGCTCGGCGGATCGGCCACGGTTCCGTTCGGCACAACCGGCGAAACCCAATCGTCCAATCGTCACCGTCGTTTGATTAATTGACCGCGACGGCCGGGGGGGGATCCTCGATGTTGTGGGAAATTGGAGGACATTTATCTTCAAATTATGATTCATAACGACCGGCATCTTTGGCCATGCCGGCGAGTCGTACGTTAATAAAGACTTCATCACCCACGGGTGTCATTATGAGTTTGGCCATTAATTGATAAGAAAATGGAACTAAGAGCATTTTGGTAAATAAACATAACAACTAAAAAAATGGTTTAAAACCGCTCTAAAACTCCCCGTGCCGACGCACTTGTAATATTTCCGATTGGCCATCGTTACGATCGCGGAAAGTACGCGGTGTGTCATGCGGTAGACAAACAAACTCGCCCGACCACCAACCCGATTGCGATTAAGCGCTTCGCCAGGACGGGGGTTAAAGTTGACGGCAAACAAGCGCAGCCCGTTATCGGAGCAGAGTTGTGTTTGCGTTGGACTTGTGACGATCCCGACTCGAGCGCCCGAATCAGTTCAAGATTCGTTCTCGGTCCAGTGGGCAGTAGCACCGATCGCCGTCAAGATGGAGAAGGTTTTCTTACTTTGCGCGTAAGTAATTAGTCTCGACGGTGGTGTTCAATTTGGAAGTGCTTTATCCTTTGGTGGTTTTTAGGCTGGCCTTAGTGCTGCCGGCCGTCCCGGCGAAGCAGTTCAACTGTATGTTGGAACGCGACATGAGCTGTACCATTTCTGGTGCCAAATTGTCCATGGATGAGTTGCCCGGATCGACGTTTGCCGCGATCAATCCTTCGCTCGTGAAGAGGATGCAATTTTCACGGTCCTCCATCAGTGCACTGCCCGCGACTGCGTTCGACGCGTTCCCGAAGCTAGAGACTCTGAACGCGTCCGGGTCGGACCTGAAACAGATCCTTCCGAACACCTTCGGCACGGCCAAAGTGCTGCAAGAGTTGTACCTGGGAAAGAACGTCCTCCACAGTCTACCGGAGGACGCCTTTTACGGGGCGAACCGTCTGAAGACACTGGACCTTTCGGACAACTCCATCGCCACCATCGAAGGCTCCGCGTTCCGACGGTTGCGGGAGCTAAAAACTTTGCTGCTCGGCGGCAACCACCTCGGTGCACTACCGTCGGCACTGTTCAACGATCTGTCCGAGCTGGAGACCCTAGAGCTGCAACAGAATAACCTAGTTGCGATCGACGATCAGTTGCTGGAAGGTTGCACCTCTCTGACGAAGCTGAACGTGTCGCACAACGCCCTGAAAGCCCTCCGGATGGAGCAATTCGAACGTCGCTGGTCCTTCGATGTGATCGATGCCAGCTACAACAGCCTGGACACGGTCAAGATCCCGTCGAACTTGCGCCAGCTCGTGGCCACCGGTAACGGTATTCGAACGGTACAGCTAAACGGAGTGTCCTCGGAGCTGATCCTGCTGAAGGTTCCGCACAACAAACTGGACAGTGTCGATGGGCTGCCGACGCTCGAGAAACTGATCAGTCTTGATCTGTCCTTCAACCACATTCGCACGTTCGACTTCAATTCGATCGCTCGCTTCGGTAAACTGATCCTGCTCAAGCTGGACGGGAATCAGCTGCAGTCGGTGTCCAACAGCCTCACGGGTCCCATTACGCACCTTAAGTACGTCCATCTGGCCCACAATCAGTTGGTGCGCTTCGATCTGAACGTGTTGGCAACGGTGCCGAGGATCATCAAGCTTGACCTAAGCCGGAACCAAATCGAGAGCCTATCGGTGAAGGACCTGAGCGAATCTTTCCCGGTCCTGGTGCGGCTACTGCTCGAGGGCAACAACCTACGCTGCGACGACAACCGGAAGTTCGTGAAGGAACTCAAATCATCCATCACGGCGTACGCACAGACGAGGAACGAGTGTCGCAAGGAGCAGAAGCTGGTTGATGGGTTGTGTTGCTCGTAGGCTCGCCTCGCGTGTTGGAATGTAACGAATAAAGGTTCTCTTTTCTGATGCCATCGGAAGCTCAAACTCACTTGGCACCTCACAACACTAGCCTTCGAGTGGCGATCGCGCTCCGAATGATGTTGCGTAGCGAGTCCCAAAGCTACAACTGAACTCAGATGCGGAAAACCTTAGCTTCTCCGTGCTCCACAGGATGTAGGGCACCGGGACATAAAATACAGTCCGGGTTCCGTGCGAGGAAAAACTGGTTTTCCTGACGGTTCCTCGCCGAACTCGGGAACGGAACGGAAATTTGAATACCCGACCACGGCAGCAGCGGGATCCCAGATCCCGTTGTGTCCTGCGTGTGGCACGGGAATGTCGGGACGCCGAGAAAGGGTTGCAGAACACCCGAACAAACACAAATAAGCTTCGAAACCACCAACAAAGGTCCTGGACCTGGACTTGAGGAGAAGCACACAAAAAACGAGAAACGAACGGGAAACACGCGGAACACAAATATGAGTCCTGTTTTGACCCCTTTCGCTTATTGTTCGCCCATCGTGTCCGTGTCCTCGCGTGTGCGTGCGTGCGTGCGTGTGTTCCCTGGGATGGAGAGGGTCCGGCGTCATCTGCTTGTCCGCGCTCCGGGGAAGGAATGCGCAACCGAATGATCCGGGCAGCTTGTGAAAGGGTTGCGAACGGCGAAGCTGCGGTCCGGAATGGGAAAATTGAATAATATTAAGATTGATAATAATGCAAACAAAGATTTCTGTTCGTAGTTTGAGGCTTTTTTTTCGGGCTGGCCGTGGCCCGTCGTCCGTTCGACCGCACGGCACGGATGCTGCGCGCAAAAGGGGTATGCCAGCAACGGTTCCCGAAGTCCTTAATGCTGGGCTACAGTACAGGACATGGGCTGTTTTTTTTTATTAATTTCTACTTTTCAGATCCCCATCGGTGGTATTTAGTGTCCGAGATTGGACGTGAAGGGTTGGCCGCCGGACTCCGGAGCCGCTAGGGTCGAACAGATTTCCTGAACCTGGTCCTGAGCGGTCCTGTTAGCCATCCAAACAAAACGTTCGGTTTGCTAGCGGAGCGTTGCGTGGCTCGGAAGCAAGGGGTTAATTGTGGGACCTCCTGTGTGATCCTTCGGACACGGCACTCGAACTGGACGCCAGCAACAGGGGTTCTGATTAGTGGCCTGCAGCTGCAGCTGGTGTGGTCGGTTCGGCATGTGTGCTGTCCTGTGGGTCCCACAGGCACAGTTGGTGGACTCTGGCTACACTGATTAGCGGCCACCGTTCCGCACCATTTGGGAAGATCCTTTTTCGGCGATGCATAATGTAACGGTTGCGCCCATCGAAACCTGTGGGTATAGCATTGGAACGAGGTCATCTTCCAATTTGAGAGATGCTGGCAGATGTTTGGTGACAGGGCACACATGAATTAAAACGAAAGCGAGCGCCATTAATATATGAATACATTTTACAAACACCTCGATGAGCGTTATGCGTGCTTGATGGTCGTATAAATGCATAAATAATGCTCATCACATCGGTTGAAGTTAGCTCGGCCACCTCGGAGGGTTTTCCGGTTGGCATGATTTGTTAATCACTCATTATACTATTCGCAGCCACCTTAAAGTAGCAATCAAAGTTCTGAAGTGGGTAAATTATTTCGAAGGTCCTAAGTCGGCGCGTGATCAGTGTCTCAATAATGAGACACTTGAGATGGGCTCCGTGGGCGTAAATTTCGCGTTCAGGATGACTCACCTTTCGTGGCAATTTTCCCAATTAGGGCCGCTGTTCAACGTTTTTCAAACCTTCTGGCGCCCATCAAGAGATCCTTTCGGAATCCGGAGCCCTCCAGAAGATCTCATTGGCAGTTGGCACGAAATCAAAAGTAAATCAAAAACTAACATTTTTTTGCCAATCGGTACGTGAAGCCGAATTGACGTGGCCGGTTTTTGCCCTGCCGTTGCACACCCGGGGCAGCGTTTCGTGAAAATTAAATTGCATCTTCGGGACCAACTACGAAGCTCGAGAAGGCGCATTTCTTTTAATTCCAAAACCTTTGCGCTTTCAAACGCCCGGTTTTGGACCTCAAGTGTCTGCTCTGCGTTGCGCCATCTTTTTTTTTGCACACTTTTGCTGCACCGGGGCGTGCCAGAGGCGTGCGTTCGAGTTGCACCCGTGCATTTTCCCGTGTGCAAGAAAAGCTTCACGCCTCGGTGCAACCAACCGTGAGAGAGTGAGAGAGGGGCAAAAAAGCCTCTAATTTTGTGCGGTGCTAGAGCGGGAAAGCGTGTTGCGAAATGCATCCGGACGCATCGAGGGCTACAAAACGCTCGGCTCGGAAGGATCGCAGGATGCAATTCGCTTGACAGACGAACGACGGAATCCACGTTTGATCGGGGGAAGAAAAATTGCCCGACAAGGGTGAAAAAAGGAGCTGCGTGGCCGCTGCGCTAGGTCAGCATAAACGATGGGAGGGAGCTATGCATGTTTGTTCACGCGCGCTACCACTTGAGCCGCACTCTGCCTCTGCCGCCGCTTTGGCGTGGCCACATTTTTTCTTCCCACCTTCGCAAAGGGTCGGCTTCGTTCCGGCGAAGGGCGAAAAGAAAATGGCTGCGCAAAACTTACTCGAGTGTGAAGCGCGCTGCCAGGGCCGCCGTTTTCCACCCCGGGGCATCGGATCGATCGGTTTTTGCTGCAGGCGGTCACCGCAAAAAAGGTGGGCCGCTAGTTTTGTACCATTTTTTACCAGTGTAAAATTTGACTAGCATGGTAGAAACAAATGACTGCTAATTAAAAATTAACGATATTCTAGCCACTGTCCGATATTAGCATGCAGCGCACACACAAACAGTCGCCCTTAGCATAATCGTCGCGATACGATCGCGAACACGAAGTAATTCAACAAAACACACAGCACAAATAACTCTAACCGAAGCGGTTCCCATTGTGGTTCAACTTAATTCGCCGATCTGGAAAGCTGCACCACGGACGCCATTATCAGAGACGATACATCCATTTGCACATCGTGGACTCCGTTTGTGCGGTGTGCAGCAGTATGAAAATTTATGCCATACGCTGTGCATGCTAATGGATAGTTGTTCCTTTGTGTCCACGCACTAAACTACAACCAATAAAACGGTGTACGCATAATCAGCCCGCGGCCAGCGGGAGCCGCTTTTTGCGCAATCCAATCGCACTGCACACGTCCTACAAAAACTCACTTCGGGCTGTTACAAGACACGGCGCATTTGAACTTTTATATGACGCAAACTTATTATGTGCTTTTTCTTACGCAGCGCCGAATTTCAAGAGGCTGCTTTCTGCCCCGTTCAAATTTCGACGTAACGTTTGATCCCGCAGGACTCGAGAGAATGGAATTTTGCAACAGCACAAAAAAACAACGCCGGTAATTTAAGGACGAAAGTAAGAAAAAACATGTCAAAGTCCATTAAGTGCAGCCGCGTCGTGCGTCGTACGCGCCGTAAGTGCCGTTCCGGCTTCCCATTTCCGGCTCCTTAGGACGCACCCTCGCACGCGCGCCGTGTTTGCGAACCGTACCTCTGATTACGATGATGAGGACCCGCTGATGTTCTGTGTGGCCATGCTACATTATTAGATCGGCACCCCCTGCCCCCTCGGGTTTTTGGCGATGAACCTTGCTCGAGATTGACCACCCTCGGCGCAGGCCACCCCGCCGGGGTGCCGAAAATAAAATGGATCGCCTCCGCTGCCGCTCATTACCATGGTTTCTGGCATAGTTTTTTTTTCTTTCAATTTTATCCCTCTTTGCAGGCGGCCTTCAAAAATCTTATGTACACCGTTCCGTATCCTGTTTCCTGGGGGTCGTCGTGCGGACGCCGAACTTCGAAACACGTTTACCATTTTATTCTTTTCAAAGAAAACAAAATGAAGTTTTCCCCGCGGGCCACGCGAAGGTTTCCATGGAAGCGATCGAAGGAAGCTTAGTACGTGTTGGTTGTGTTTTTTTTTTGGTTATACGTTTTGATAATTTTCATTCACTTCCGGCACGTAGCGGAGCTTCTGCTGTGTGCCGTGAAATGCTAACAAGACTTTCTCCTTCTTCATCTGCTCCCATCGTAACGGCAATCACCATTTTCTAATCATTGACGATTCATGTCGCTTCGTTTTCTGTTTTTCATTAAAAATTCGTGATTTTTTTCATCCATCCCAATGCTAACGAGAGAGGTCGGCATAAGGTTTCCATGGCAATATCCGCTTGCCTTCCCGTTAATTAGGAAGCTGTCGCTCACAACGCTAACGAACGGAACCGGCAAAGTGAAGCCAGAAAATTAAATCACCATCCCAATCTAGTATGCATTTGTTTCGCCCGGCGATAGATTGTTCTATTTAAATTATTTTAAAACGGTCAAGTTTTCATCACTCGCCATTTCCCAGGTTTGCCGCAACCATTTGAAAATGTAATCTCTTATTAGATGTGGGATTTTTATAAACATTAATTTGATAGCGAGCAACACTTTGAGATGGTGTTCTCGAACCTATTACGTTGGAGTGATTTGTAGCCTTTTTTATAGAGAAAACGCTAAGTCCTTTAATAAGAGAGCCCTCAATGTAATATAAGAACCTTCTATTTATTTTGTATCTTGAATCAACGCAAGTTTGATTGAAAGTTTCTCAGATTGAGAGACCGAAACCTGCCAAAATGGAAGCAAACATTTCTGGCGAGTAGACATCCGGGAGGATGGCATCGCTTGTCAAGAGGTGTCCTTACTTTGGCACCCGCCAACAAGTTCTTCCAAAGTGCGCCGGTCCATGAATTGTAGTTTGACAGTTCCGAGCGAATTCTTTAGAAAACCGAGAAACCAAAGACGAGGTAAAGAAACGTGTCCTGGCCCTGGCCACCGCTACCGGGGAACCATAACGAAAATTAGATTTCGATTCACTAATTGAATGAAAATTTATTGCGTTCCGCCACAATCGCCGTGCTCCCTGTCGAGGTTCGGAATTGGTTTTCCGTCCTGCTGCTGCTGCTGCTGGTGGTGGTGGTGCGACGAATCCGGTACAACCCACCCCGATTTCCACCAGCCTGCCTCTCTCTCCATTCGGTACGGTTCCAGTGTGCCGGCAGCTTCCGGTTTGGCGTCACAAAAAGTGAGCAAAAAAGCGGGTTCTTCGGTTCGTGGCGGGCCCGGTCCGCTCGAAGAAGCAGAAATTGATTTCACCCACCACCCGAAGCTCATCGAAGAAGGAGAATCCGCCCCGAAGGCACCGTCGGAGCGGTGGATTACGCGATTGGGGGGGTCGTCGTTGTGGCTCCTGCGCCGGGCCGGTAGCCAATGGCGTTCGACATCGACCGGCGTGGCATGCGTAATTGGGTAGAAATGAGATTATGATTTTTATGATCATTTTAAATGGCTTACTGACAGGTTCGGCCCGTCGGTCGGTCGCCCAGCCGCGCTGGATGATGACGATGATGAAATTGGCGATCGGTTAAGGGGCTACGAAACGGTAAATCGGCGCACGATGGCCACAGACGGATCGGTCGCTTGAAGATGCGAAATAATGGTTGCAAAACTAGCCCCTGTAAGAGACCACACAACGCCACCGGGCGCCGATGCTGCCGATGGTGGGATGGAGCGTAAAAATAAATGAACTCAACATTCCATGCAAATTGGATGTCGTTCTCCGTGCCGGCCAATTAATCAACCTCTCGAACCGGCACCGCTCAATAACTTCATCAGCGCCATAATGTTGAACAATTAAATAACGCCGATAGCTTATCGATCGCGCAAACTGCATCCTTTCCCGGGCCCGCGGCAGCGAACCTATCTCGGAAGCGATCCTTTGGCGTGGTCCGGGAAGCGTAGGGTGGTAACCTTAGGTAACTAACGAATCGATTTTAATGCTCCCTAATTGAAAGCCCCACACAAAGTTACGTCCAATTACTCCCGGGCCTGGCGCACGGTGGCGCTCCCGACTCGGCAGGACCTCTGGTGGCGGAGCCTAAAAAGCGAAAAAACCCGTCCCAAGTGGCGGTGACGTCGCCGCGCGGATGGTGCACCGTACGCGGCGCACATTAATCAATCTATTAAACGGTGCTATTTATCAGGGAAAGGTAATTTCATGTGCAATTTAGCTCAATTGATTTATGATGCCACCGGTGCCAAAGGAAGCGGATGGTTGGCAGGTTGGTTGGTTGGTTGGCTGGCCAACCTCTCGACGGTGCCATCTTCGAGCCACACGCAACCGAGGGAAATGTTCACCCATTTTTCTTCCGACCCAAGTGGCTGGCTCGCGGTGCAGGAAGTAGTTTTCGGTTAATGTAACCGCGGCGCACCTTGTAAGGACCGCCTTGCGGCCGTGGCGATAAACTCGTTATCCGGCGGAATCTAATTCTTCGACATTACGCACGCTCGATGCGCGCGTAACTGTACCGCCAATTGGGGCGATGTAATTTTGAACCTTGTTTTCTACGGCCGAAGAAACGGTTAACGTTCCCGGTGACCAGGTGCTCCGTGATAATGGATAGGATCCGTCTTTCATTATAACGCAGGAGTTTAGTCCTTGTCAGATGTAAATGTTAGTTTCGTTCAGTAAAATTTTCTTGCATTTTGTGTCCTTTTTTGTGTCATCTGGACAAGAGTGATTCTTCATAGACTCACGGAAAGCAACAACGTGAGCTCGCGGAATCCATCTGCTTCCTAAATCGAGCCAATATTGAACAACAGAAAGGAAACGGCAAACCCTTCACGATTGTTTTGCGCGCCGCAAGCAACTCAACGGAGTGGAAAACTTTGCCAGCAAACGCCGAGTTTTCCACCGACGGCCGGCGGGACCGTATCGACACATGTTCCACCGACACCGACCGGATGATGATTATGGTGCAAATTACACCACTTTACAACCCACTTCGGGCGGTCACCACCAAACAGCCTTTGTGCGCCCACAGACTTCCGGCTACAGATGTCGCTCGGTGCACTTCCGCGCGCGCCTTGTGGTAGACCATTTCGGCGGACTTGCACGGGGAGAGGGCAACCGGTCGGTGGGCCCTTCCTCCTCGCGAAACAATAGGGCTTTTCCTCTCGACAACACGTCCACAATGCGGCGCGTTTCGATGTGTGAGACGCCACCGGGGTTTGGCGCCAAGTGCATTCACCGGCGCACCGGCTCGCTGGAGAGGAAAATGTGCATCCTGTGGAATGGCGGGGCTGGGGCCCATGGGTTGCAAAAACGGCCAGCGCAGCACAATGAAGCCGGGAAAGAATTCAGTTCCTCCGACGCCGGTGCAGGTCGGGGACGCGTCAGGAGGCAGCGTTATCGCAATTAGCATGTGTATGCAACTCTGGCACCCGCCACGCGAAAAGAATTCGCAGGCGGGGGTTTCCGGCGTACCGGAAGTGTTCCGAGCACCACCACGCAGGACCACCGGGCCGTCGAAAAATCTTTTGAAAAATCCCCGTTCATTAGAAGGGGCCCAGGGTGCGTCATCAGCGCGTTGAGCATGAGAAAGCATGTGCTCCACTCGGCACTCCACTCAACCGTCAAGCGAGTGCTTTAGAAGGTCCTCATTAGCAGACGCTCGGTTAGGAAACGCTCGGCAGGCTTTGGAGAAAGAACATCTCTCTCCCCGGCTTTAGAATAGGCCCCTCGGACCAAAGTGGGAGACTTTCCCTTTTAGCTAAATCGGAATGGGGAGACTCTCGGCGGACCCTGTGCGCCTCTATTCGGATGCTGCTGTAGACCGACGAAAGCTGGAGCTTGAGAGGATATTCATGGGAAGACGTCGCTACTGGGGGAAAAGGAAGTAATCGCATCGCTGGTTGTTGAGTTTCTTGAAATGGAGGCTGATAGAAGTTTGCATAGTTTTTACATGGCCTTATGTTGCATTTTCGCAATTTTATTGTGTTGATCCTGCTTTCGATTTTTATGATGAACTTTAAAAAAGTATGGCATTAATTATTGGCTAAATCTAAATTATTGTTGCGGCACCAGCAACAGGAATAAACAAATAACTCAACCAAATAGTCAAATAACCGTGAACCAAAAACGCGATCTGATTGGACAATAATGTTCATTCTTCATTAGAGTTACTAATTTTGTTCACATCATAAAGCGTTTAAACGACAGCTTACACCACATTCCGGGTATTTCGCCAATAGACGACAAGAAAATGCCCTCCTCACGGTGCGTTGTGCCATTTTGAAAGCCGAACCATTTGAAGAAACCTTATTTCTGCGCCACGTCCTACGAACGTCCTGGCTTCGGGGCTGGGGCGTGCTAGTTGCGTTTGGGTGGCTTTACACTACGCCCAGCCCAGCAGCAACGTGAAAGAGAAACTAATGAAAGAATGTACTCCCTTGTACTCACTAATTGACGGCATGTACGGGGGCTGCCCTTTCGGACGCAAGCGCGTGCGATGGCCGGCGTTTTCGGCGTCCTTGCAAAGGCTGAGCCAAACGAACGAGTACAGAAAAAAAACAATGGCACCCGCCGCTTGTAACAGCAAAACAGTCTTACTTTTTTGCTAACCCACTGCACCGCGATGTCATTATGTATGCATGGAGGCGAAGCCGCTGCTCCTGGAGCCCGTGTGACTCATTATCAACGATTATGCGGTGTAATTATGGGCCGCGACGGCAGACGGCTGAAACGAGAAATTGAGCTTCCGTCGTCCTGCGGATCGCGCAAACTCCCGCGAAGGCCACAGCTCACGCACCAGCTTCTGACCACGGACGCCGGGGTCCCGGAATGCCGGAATCCCATAAACCCTGAAGCACGTCCACTTTCGTTTTTTGGGGCCATTCTGGAGGCTGATGACTAGATGCTGCCTGCCCGTGTGTCTTTGGGGGTTTGGTACAATTTGTAATAAACAAACTTCTTCCGATGTAATGTCGTTAAGAAAACTAATTAAAATTATGAAAAGTATGTAAATTTAATTATGCCCACCTAGGGCGATGGCGGCCGAGCAGGGCGGCCGTGGTAGAGAAATTGAATTCCGCCTGGATCCACGAAGAACTCGGTCTGCGGCCTTCCCCCGGGCTGGCCACGCACACACACACACACATGCACACGGAGACCGCGTTCGGACCTTCGGAGTGGTGTGCAGGGCGATGATGTGGAGCGATGTTGCTGCTGCTGTTGCTGATAATGATGATTTATGTTGTACATTGATTGCGACGGCGAGTCGGGCGGCGAGAGAGAAACCGAGAGAGGACTATGTGTGCGTTCCTGCGGCCCGTGGTGTGGCTCGCGGTTTCACGGTTGAGCAACGGCTGCGCCACCAACCTGCCGGGCCTGCCACGTGTAACGTGTTGCGGTGGCTGAGTTATGTGTGGTGCGCACCGGGAAGGTGTCGGAAATGGCCTGGCCGGAATGGGCCACAGGAAACGGTTGTAATGGGGCTGCCGGCGAACATGGCGAAACATGCAAAAATGCACGCACGGCACGGAAAATAAAACGGCACAGAAAACCGTTCAAGGCACCTTGCACCGATCCGGTGGCGCGATCGCGCGATACGGTAATGGGAAGCTATGGGTTGTTTTTCGGAAGGCTCTCTTATCGACTGGCGTAGGTCCGATGGCCGTTTCAATGGTCACGATGTGGAGTAGGATCATTTTTGGGTCAGTCCGCAGAATCCCATCGCTTCCCCGATGCCTCAAAACGGGTTTTGAAAGGTTCCTTAATTATCAAAATAACCATCGTAGGCTTCCAAAATAGTTTCCGTATCAGGGCAGGTTAATCAAACAATCCCTGGAATGGTGAACGTTCCAG
Organism: Anopheles cruzii; assembly: GCF_943734635.1. Taxonomy (NCBI): domain Eukaryota; kingdom Metazoa; phylum Arthropoda; class Insecta; order Diptera; family Culicidae; genus Anopheles; species Anopheles cruzii. Next base: position 44,078,063 of record NC_069144.1, on the reverse strand, counting down.
CCAGAGAAAGGGACATACAAAATTGATGAGAATCCTCGCTAACCTCAAGCGTCGACAAAAGTTATTGAACTAATCTGCTGATTAAACAGAATTGATTAACGAATTGCTCATGCTTCCAACACCAAAAGCTCTAAAAGATATGTCCTGATGCTTCAAATCGGTTCCGTTGCCGCCGCGGTTCGCTTCCGTTTTATAAACCAACACCAACGTCAGCCACCGAGAGCGGCTTGGCCCGGAACATAAAAGAGTTATCGATTTTTTCTCACTTTCCATCCCCACAAAGCACGGCTGGTCGGCACGGTATGGCCGACAACCCCTTCTGGATGAATGGCTCTCCAAGAGACAGCCGTCGCCTGGGTGGCCTGAATATCCTGAAGATGAACACGCGGCAAACTCGGCGGTGCTGATCGGCGCGGTTCCACGACCCCGCAGCGCCACAGTCCACTGAGCTAATCGATTCCGACACTTGGCCGTCCTCGACTCCGTCGAATGAACTCCGGGTCCAGCTCCGACTCCACGACCGGAGTGATGAAACATATCGACACTGAGCCGCCACTTCGGCGGGGTCAATGTCACTCCCGTGGCCAGTCGCCACCGGATGCTGGCGCGGAATGCGACGGTCCTTCCGCGGCGCGGCGCTAGGATGTGTTGTGTTTTTCATCGGCCCAGCGAACTGGAATAAACCACCAGACAGGACGACGAGGCAACGGGAAACCGTGGTGGATCTGCCACACGGCGTCTGCTGTCTGGCCTGGATGTGTACCTCGCACCTTTCACGGAAAGTTCAATCCCCTGCGCGGAAAGCCCGGAGAAGTGTTCCGATCACAATAAGCAACGTCCGTACCAAAGGGTTGCGCTGAAAGTGTTGATGAGTTTTCCACCGGTTTTTATTTTCTCTTCTCTCATTCATTGGTCAAACAACCGCCGGAGGTTGTTGACCGTGTTCGGTCCTGTGTTTTGAGGGTACACGGATTACTGAAACTTTTAATCCTGGCCATTCGAAACTTCTTTAATTAGTTTTCTTGAGAGGCTGCCCTTTACTTTAATCATTTCGCCGCGAAGAAAAAAAAACTGCGTAATCACGGAAATGAGCCCATTTTTACGCGTCACAGACGCAAGAGGAGGAGAGGAGTCGGGAAGGAGAGCAAAGAAAGGCCCGGTCTGGTCCCGTCCAGGAACAGTGGCCCGGAAAAGGGTTGCACGGAAATGTAAATACAGCGCGGACGGGACCAAAAATCGATAACCACTTCAAGGGTTGTGTTTTTTTGCGCCCACCCCCCCTCTCTCTCTCGCGCTCTGTCTCCCTCCCTTTCCGGTCCGCGTTCTGTTCTAGTGCTTCCGTCGGTCCTGTCACCCGGCTCGTGTCGCGGACCGCGAAAAAGGGTTAAATAATTTAAAATCTTTCCTTCGGTGCATTTGTTTCCTTCCCCATCCGCTGATGGCGGATGATAAATGAAGGCCGGCTCACGGGCCACGGGCCGAGAAGGATTCAGATTCGGCCACTCGTCGTCGGAGGGTGAAGATGAAAAACTCATTTCTCATCTGTCATCCGTCGGTTACTGGCCGATTTGCTTCGAACAAACCATCCATCCTGAACGGAACGTACGACGCCCAGGATGCGGTGGCCAGCAGGGGCCCCGGTGTTGAAAGTCCAATTTTAATTAGACTTTCGCCTACTTTCACCAAGAATTACGCACACGAAACACGAGACGCATTCTGACGGCTACTTTCACCCGGGCGACGGTCATGCGATCCGAAGTAAAAGGTCCTTCGTAGGTGATTACACGCACGAATCCTGTCCAGGGCTTGCGAAAGGCAGCCCACTGGTTCATGTTTCACGTGGTTCACTGGCCTCCGACGTCAGATTACGGGAGCTTTACCGGGCGGCGTCCGTGTTGAGGTTTGTCGGAACACGTCAACGGTACAGCGCGTGTAAGCCGGGTTACGATGTACTCCGTGACCGGGGGCCAAATATCAAATATATGTACCCGGCGGGCCTGTACAATGATTTAGCTGAAAGTCGGACCTCCGGCCATGCGCCGGCCGAGCCCCAATATCCAATTTCTTCGGTTTCAGCCGGTTGTTTCACCGTTTTTAATCTTGACACTAACCTGTGCCGGGACTGAAGTGAAGTTTCACAAGAACGCGGCTCCTTTCCCCGATACTTTCCAACTGCAGGGCAGGGCTTTAAGTTTTTAATTAACCCTCGGAGGCGGCCGGGAGGGGCCCAAAGAATAAAGACGCAAAAAACACAGCGGAATGTTGTCCGCGTGGCGGGCGTATGAAAAATCGATTGCGAAAGGATTAAAAAAAGGGTGACCCTCTTGCGACGGGCGGACCGGCAATCCTTTCCTTTTACTCGACACCATGATAAACGAGGTGGTAAAGTGCGATACCGAGCCGGGGCCCGGGGCCGACGGGAGCGGCCGTCATTTGCTCGGGGAATCTAATTTCTAAGATATTTCACTGTCAACCGCGGTTCTTCGTGTGGGGTGTGGGTTGCGCCTTGGATAAGGCCGTCGTTCTGGGGTTGGCCGTAGTAGCTTCCTACGGACGGTAGAACGGCACAGCAATTTAGGAGCTAAATTCACTTACGGTAGTGCTACTCCATTAATGAGCATCTTTACAGCATCCCGGCTCGTATCTGGTCAGTTGCAGTGGTTTTAATTAAACTGAGTACCCGGTTTGTTGCGGAGCGGACGGAACATTATGTTTACCGTTTAAGCCAGGAAGCTCAATAGCATTGCTCACGCCATTTCGAAGCTCAATTCAATTCGTTTGCATTATTAGCTTCGGGAATTGTGAAGCAAAGAGAAACGTCATCCAACACGTGGGTTAATAAGTTCCGAATAAGACATTGGGTACTTGGGATTTATTGACCCACGGTTTGTGGTGTACGGCCCCTCTCGTTGGCGTCATGTTGTACCAGCTTTAGGCACTGATTTTTTCTACAGCCTTAGCCCCAGTGCGCGCTACAAAGCGGTTCGTGATTAAAATGTCACTCTTTATCTGATTTTCGTTGACGTTTCCGATGTCCAAAACTGCCGAGGGGTAACACATCCGGGAAATCCGGGGAAAAACTGAAAAAAACCTCACCGAAATTGTACGTATGCGCTACAATTGTTGTAGCTTTTTTCGTTCACGCGTCACTGTCACGTGATCCGATTGTAACCGGAATTTAACCGGGAGAGCAAAAAAAACAAGAATAAAACACCGGTTGGAACTCACCGGAAGGAAGTGTGTGGTATCGAATGGAAATTTTCTGCACAAGAAAAACTCGACGACTCCCGGAGACATGGGTTACGTTCTCCCGTTCGCCGGCCGCTGATGTTTGAAATTGATAAAATTCAAGTTTCGAAACTTTCGGTACCATTTTACTCCCCCCGGAGCGCGCGCGTCGCGGGAAACGCGTTATGCTAAATAAGCGTCCAGAGAACCGACGGCCGAAAAAAACGCGTCCAACCCAGCGAAGAAAAAAACTGAAATCCGTATCCTTTTCATTAAAATTTATTACAATTAAAAATGCGTTTTTTTTCACGTGCATCGCCTCACGCTGGCTGCCCTCGGCAGTCGTCTGTCCCGTGGTGGTGTTGGCCGTTCCGTTACTGTGAGGCACTATTTGTCGGTGCTTCGCAACATCATCAACATCATTATCAGCTGCGCCTGGTCGCGTCTAGCTAAAGGGTAGTCGGAGCCGGAGCGCGTACCCCGCTTGAATCCGTACGAATGTTGTTACAATTTTGTAGATGGCGTAACTAAACCAAAACAAAAAAAAGGAATTCAACGACTTGTGACGATACGAACGTCCGACGCCGACGTCATAAAAATATTGCCAGCCGATGTTCGACAACATTAGTCGCTGATACGAAAACATGAATATAATTAAATTGCGTTGCGCGGCCGTCACTAATCGTGGAACGGCAAGGGCGAGGATCAACGAGGACCAAACGAGCCAAATTGGTTGCACTGACGTACTTAACCTCCTTTAAAAATAAGTCTAAGGAGTTGGTCGAGACAAACATTAAAACGAAAATATTCGCTTCACTCTGTCAGGATACGAACCGTGTTATGAAACGCTGAGATGCAGCCAAGTGGAATTCTGATAGCAAGTGAGGCGCAGTGACGTGTGCCGTTAATAATTTGAACGAAACCAGACAGGATCCCGCGTTCAGTGGGTTACTCCAACGGTTGATAGCACTGAGATTTTAGGTGGCAGTCTGAGAATAAATATTTTGGACCTACATCCCTTTGTGATTCCTAGACTGTTTGAAGATGATCAGCGAAGCCCATAGGATGGCATGTATCGTAAGGGCTGACAGCCGCGAACCTTCTTCGAGCCCCACGGTCTCGTGTCTCAGCGCATCAGCATAAAGCGGTGTTGCGGTGGTGTTGAACAAAACCCTCGGTTGGTTGCCATTTTCGCTATGTTTCCAGTATTCCCGCTTCGGATCGGCACAACAGATGGCCCCGTTCTGGAACGGGGTGCAATATCAGGTTACGGGAGGCGCTGTCCGAAGCCATCAGCAAACCCATCAGGCTGCGAGACGCCTGGGTGGATCCGGTGGATGATTCACGCTGACACCGAACGCTGGCGGCTGGCGGCGAACGATGCCGGGGCGATGCATCGGATTTGCAGGAGACTCTGCAACCCACGTTCGGTCGATCGCTCGCCGTACGGCCAAATGTTGCGTCCTGCCGATCGGTCCGGCCCGGCTGGTGTAAATTACGTCGAGCGGGCGATTAGACGGACGGATTAGTTTCAATCATGCGTTCGATCGGCGCTGCTGGCAGCCCGATTCCGATACTCATCCGCCGGCGGGCCGCCGGGGACCGGTTCCGGTCGGGTCCCTTCGCCCCGATCGCTTCACGCTCTATCACTTACGGCTTTTCGATACCTATTGAATTATTTATTAACCACCTGAGGGCCCGCCGAAGATCGGGGCACCCTCCGGGGCCGTTGGCGTTGAAGTCACTCAATCAAACTCGCGGGCACAGGACTCGAGGATGGCAACGGACGATGGCACGATCGAGCAAAGTGCAAGTTGTGTACCGAGAGGATGCAATAAGGTTGCACAGGATGCAGGGCACTCGACGAGAGGGTACCCTCTCTCTCTCTTACCAAGATGGATCATTATGTTTTGAAGGGTGATAGTTTTACAGCGTGTGCTGCTAATGAGAATTGATTGATCGGCGGCGGTGACGCGATGGTCCCGGTTGACCTTTTCGGTGGCGCGCCCGGGTGTTTTGTGTGATCCACCACAAATTGACGCACACGTCAGTGAATAAGGATTTGCATCAAAATAGAATAATGAATGGGCGTTGTTGCTGTTGTTAAATGTTAATCGTGGGACATGTTTGTTGCCTACAGTCTTTGATTACCGTGAACAGACAATCACAAGGTAAATGCCGTTAGTAGCTTGTTTGACTTCTATTATTTCATAACAAAGCTTAGATCATTCGATTGAGAGCATTTGATGTTAACCTATTAAGAAGGCCTACTACTAATTTTACTTCATCCAATGTTAGGTAACTTTAAACAGCTTTACACTTGAATGCATTTTTTACAATTTATCATTCACAACAATAGGCCTAACGGGATGTTTGATTTTTTATGGATTCCAAACGAAAAAAAAACGGAGTGGCTTCCAAGTTTACAAATGTACAACGCCGCCCGTGCCGGTGAACCGTGACCGTTCGTAATGAAATCATTCCACGCTTACCATTTTGACTGCCAATCCTGACAGATTCCTATTTAAACCAGTTTACGAGTGGTTGGCTGGGAGGGAAACGAATGGTGGTTTCGCTCATGCTGAGGCCATAAACTATCTCATAATTAAAACGGTGGCGCTTTATAAAAAAACATGAACCAGGAAGCCTCCATAGGACAGGTATCGGAGTGCAGCGGCCAAAAAAATTAGAATTTCTACTCGAAAAAAAAGTGACAGCGGAAGGATCTCGGATGGTGGCACAACGAGGAAGCGGTCCTGGCGGGTGCCACCCCTTTTGTCGGTGGACCCAGTTTAGATGATACTCCCTTCGCGCCGGCCGAGCCCTGGGTTCTGAACTCGGTCGACCGGGAGAGTCAAGGATGATTGTTGTAGGGTGTCAAACGAACCCGGGCGCTGCGTTTTATGCGTCTGTTGGCCACTTTTTCCCGCTGCCGACGACGCAATAAACAACTACCCGCTAGGGAGCAGAAGGTGTCCCGGAAAAAAATTGTATTGCACTCGAAAAAAAGAGACGCCGCCCAACAGCAAATGGAAAGATAACAATTCTATTCGAAGATGGTCCCGAGGAGACATAACGAAGACATTCAAATTATGTCCGTTTTCCCGATGGTCCCCGGAAAGTCCTCGGCAGCGTTCGGCGGAGCGCTCTCTGAGGCGGACCCTCCCCGGACTTGGGCGGCCCCGGGCCGAAATTGAAAGAATATTAATGGCGAAATATTTACTCTCCACCGCGCAGCGCCCGGCCAGTGTGCCTATCATTTTCCAATTAGTGGAAAAAGGTCCATCGCCCGCCGGACGGCGACGACCACGACGAGGACGAATAGGGATTTTCATTTGCATCGCAAAACAAAAAGAAAATTACCATTTTTCCGTCCGGACACTCCGGCGGATGGTGGATATTCTATTTTTTCTCCACGTTGGGGAGGATTCCATTTTTTTTTTGCTGTTGTTGTTGCTGCTGTAAGAAACCGAGAAAAATCATCGCAAAGATGCACAGACTCCCCGTAGATTGAGCAACTTGTCGCTAGTTCTGTTCATTCGCGTTCAGGCGGCGGCGCACCGTGTCGATGGTTCCTTATGGCCGCCCATCTATGACGGGCCCACTTAGGGCCGTCCCAAAACTGGCCCTTTTATAGCGACTTTTTATTTTTACTACCATCGCAGCATCGTGATCATCATCATGATCTCGTCATCAGCGGAGACTCGTTAGAAGGAAGTCACCGTTTTTTTTTGTAGCACCATCCAAACGACATAATCATCCGCCCGAGCACGGGAACTGCTTTCTACGGCCGCACCAGCAACGAGCTTCCTTTGGCGAGTCTTGTGTGTTGGTAAACAGTGACCTGCGAAATCGAGGCACTTATGGGTGTACGGTACACTAAAACCTACAAGCTGGATCGTCCCAGCGAAATGTTTGGCCTAAGAAGTGCCAATGGAGAATAGAACCCGCAGCAACTTGCTGTACTAATACTAAGATTTGCAGTACTTAAAGGATCGTTCTTAGATTGCCTGCAGCAGAGTCGATCAACAATTGTGCAGATTAAACTTCCCATCGTTCGATCGTGGAAAAGTTTCAAATTGAAATTAAAGGACTCCATTTTATGGAATCTCTCATAAACGAAGCACACAACGGCCAGGCACTGTAACCACCGTTCGTGGTGTTCGTGTTGTGGTTCATTGAATTTTTTTCCCCCTTATTGCCAACATTTGCCCACCCAACACACCCTCCACGCGTGCGGCCGGGGTACCATCGCGCATTATCGTTGGCCATCATTCTTTTTTCTTCCCTTGTGCCTGTGGGTGAGCTGTGGGAGGCGGAGTTTTTCCACCCGACAACGACGACAACGATGATGGCCGCCGCCCGCACCACACCGGAACAGGAGGGCGAAGAGAGAAAGAACGGTAGCGGGAGGAACACAAAACGGGGAAGCGGAGAAAATGTAAAGCAAAAACAAAAAATGGCCGCATTTTCCACGCGTGCGACGGTGCGCGCAGCACGCCCTGGCGAGTTTTCCCGGAACGCAATGGCCGGCCGGTGGTGCGCGAGGACAGAGAAGGTGGCCGATCGATCGATATTTTCTTTCTTGCCTTGGCTGGGTGGAGGGGAGAAGGTTTTTTGCGCGACTGCATTTTCTTCGCCTCGCTTCTATTTACTTGCGAAGGACTTGCGTTGGGAGGAGAGTTGAAAATACGCCGACGCCGACGATGGCCGGCGAACAATCGAAATTCCAATTCAATTTCTTTCGAAACTTTTCGTTCTTTTTTTGTTTTGTTGTATTTTATTTGCAAATGGGCCGGATGAGGTCCATTTGGTGGTGAAGTAAATGCTTTTATGTGGTGTTTGGAGGGATTTACAATAAAGACTTCAGCGTTTTTTTTTCTATTTGAAACTCATTTAAAAAATTAGTCCCAACAACATAAACCGAAATCGGTGCATAGCTGGATTAAAAAACTGAGTAATTGGCGAAATATTAGATTTTTTACATGTCCATTGGTAGTTGAATTGGTTTTGTATCTTTTTTTGAGTCCAAAAGTATTTTCTTCAACTGAAAAAAGGATATATTTGAAGGGCTAGAAAAAGATATATTGCACGAAGGCACGAAGGATAGCTTTCCAAAGATTATGTGGCGTGTACCGGGTCTCGTTAAAAGATAAAGGTAACCCGTTCTCTTGCCAAGAAAGAGTGCCATAGTTTAATAAATAGTCATTCGTTGGGAGAGTGCTAGTTTTAAGTCAAAGTCTTGAGTAAAGCGTCCTGCATTTTATCATTTAGATAGGTGGAGCCGTCTGAAAGGAATTAAAAGACCAATAACAGCCTACTCATCTACTGCCTAAAATGTCGAAATACGCAATGGTCCTTCACACATGCTAATTTTATGACTAATTCCACACTTGATACCTAGACGCATGTAGAATATACTCTAAATACAGCCCAAGGACAATTAAACTCGGTTCAAACTCGGTTTAAACTCAGTTCAAAGTCTCAACGGTCTAATAAAAAAAATATCATTACACTGCGACTAATCAAGGAATCCCACCGTTGCTTTGATTCACACGGAAAGAGAGAAGCCTCCGAGTGACATTTGATGTGTTTCTGGGGTTTTAATCGACGAAGCCTTGCTTTCGCTGCGCTGGGAATGGACCATCCCATCCGAATCCGTGTATCCCGCTGGATAATTGATCCTCAGCCACCGAATAGATGTGAACCGAACCAAGCCCTTAAGGTGTTGCGTGGAAAACAAAAAAAAGCCAAAGAAAAGAAAAGAGAAAAGCCAGTCCCACATTGCGCCGTGCTGGCCACGAAGGATCACCGCCACGCGGCGGATCTGTGAAGGAAGGTTTGTGAAGCGACGTGAATGAACAAACCTACAAAATCACCCATTTTTTTGGATGGCAACGCCGACGAGGACGACTGTAACCCTTGCCCTGTGTGGCCCGACCCTGATTTGCATAAGAAGATGAGGCGTCCTCGGTGAAAGGGTTGCGTATGGGTCGCGTCGCGCCGTGAAGATGTTGTTTTAATCGGTGGCCGTTTGCGTCTTGAGTCGCCCAGGCGAGGGTTCCGAAAGACCGGTTCCGGGTGGTGCCGAGCCACCCAACGGTTACTTTGAACGCCGGAAGGATAATGAAAGGATGGCGGTGAGTATCGCGCTGCAGTTACTTCCGCGTTTTTGTCCCGAATTTCTTCCCGAACCACTCCCGGGCCGGCCAGAGGGCGCGTTTTTCATTATTTCCAGCGTCAGACGATTTGATGGGTCGCAAACAGGGCTTTGGGCTGCGAAACAATCAAACGGCGAGTACCTTGCTGGGAGTAATTGAAAGCACCAGCAACCAGAACCGGTTTGATTATTATTTCGTAAAGGACCTCCGGGGCCGCGGCGGGGACAGTAACGATTTGATAACGCAGTTGAAATGTTCACACCAACGAATTAAAAAAACCCAGCGTGAGGTGCTGCGACGGTGACTGTGAATGCTGCGCAGTGGAAAATAAAGAAACCGGAAACGCAGTCAGGAATTTGGGTATTGTTTCGATGAAAGGATGCTGTAAGCCAGGTGGAACGGGTGCCACATTTATTTGCTTTAATCTTATGTGGGAAACAGGACGAATTGCGGCATAAAACTTGGATCAGCCGTGATGCCGGAGAACCGGTTTGGTGGCGTTCATATTTTGGATGTTTGGATAACGCCACCATTTTCAAAATGATTTTAAACTGCATCATGGTTAATTATAAATGCATTTGTTACTGAACAGTTACTGAATTTGTTACCTAACAGCTGAACTGTTAGGTTAGGTTAATTAGGCCACTAAAAGGTACCGTTCGAATATATGTTTGAAAACTCGAAAACCTCAAAAGTGTTACGCACTGTTAAGCGATTCAATAATTTCCCTCTCGCGTGACTCTATAGTGTCCGTTCGTCCGGCACCATTATTCAAACGGATCTCCTACGCCAACGTGTAATCCATTAAGAAAGAGATGTTCCGCCCATCACGAACGACACCTGTCCGGGGTCAAGGCATTTTACAAGGCATTTCACGCAAATTAACCAAGGATTAGGGCACGCAACTGCCAGCACCTTAATTTGTGCTCACCGTAATGGGCAGTGGGTAAATATCCTTACATCATCCTCTCTCCGATGGTCAACTTTCATGCTTATTAAGTTTCACAAAACATGACGAGGCAGCTTCCCGCGGAACGCGGATGTGCCGCGTGGTGCTACCCATTTAAGGACCGGTCAGCACGCGCGCCATTATTTCAGCACAATTTGTACTTTATCCCAAAAGTTTCTCCAGCAATTTTCGGCCCGTGCTCGTGACCACCAGGGAGGGAACTGGGGGTCGTTAATCACACCACCTCACGGCCACCATCCCAGGCGACTATAAAATGTCCGGTTGAACCGGTCGAGCACCGGATCTCTTCCTACGCCCGATGGTGCACTACTGGATCGTGACCGGCCCATCCGTCGTGGTGCTCTCGCTGCTGCTGCTCGTGTTGTCCTGCGAACGGCGGCAGGTGCAGGCTGCCGGCGGTAGCAATGGCGACTTTAGCTACTTCTACGGTAAGGTCGGACCGACGGACACGCTTTGCGCGAAGAAGGTGGTCGGTATCGGCACGACAACGCCCGTCCAGGTGACCTACGCCGCTCAGGTGAGCCACAGCCGGCCGCGTGTGTCCGACTTCCGTTAATCATAATAATCATTAATCCTTACGCGGTTCGGTTGCAGCGCCCGATAACAGCTGTCAGCCTGGACGCATCGAACGTGGCGTACCAGGGTTTCAACGTGCTCGTGGCCGCCGGGTCCATCGGCCAGCGGACCATCACCTTCAGCCTTAGCGGCCCCTGGGTCCTGCCGTACTACATCGAGGCGGACTTCTACTGCGCGGCGACCTGACCCACCCTAACGACGGTCCGGCCAGTGGGTCACGTGGACGTGGACTCCCGGACGGCGAATGCAATAAATAAATCGTTCCACTGCAGATGCAGTTGCACCGCACCATGTTCCTGTTTTTTTTTTCGGGCAGCCACTTGCTATCTGCAGCAGGCCGTTACGCAATGTGGTCCGAACCGGGGCCAGCCCGGTGACCTTTTGTGCGTTGACCAAGAAGCTGCGTTCGGTCAAGAAAACGAGTTCTGCTTCGATCCTGTGCGTCGTTGGTGCATAATTGAATTGTTGGGGCTTAAGTGCAACGAGAGTGACCACAACCAGCAGCCGCAGTGGAGCGACTTGACGCGCGCGGTCACGTGCCTCGGATGGATGGAAATGAGGCAGACTCCCGAACCGACCACCGGAATGGTGGCCATTTGATTGATCTCATAATTAGACGGATTAATCTAATTGAAAGCGGAGCGGATTGGAAACTAATTGAGTTTTGCGGAGTGAAATGGAGAAGCCATTAGTCGGGCGTGTGCCGCCGTGCCTGGAGATGGTCAGACCCGTGTAGAAAGCGTTCGGTAGTGGGTCGCGGAACCATGGAAACCGTGGACCGTGATGGCTACTGGCGATGGCTACTGCTTGTTCGCGTCATGCTCGAAACCAGACGCGCGTTTTTCTATTGATTCCCCACTGTGAACGTTGTTGTGACAGAAAGCATAAAGTTTCTAAGTTATCTGCTGGGATCCGCTCTGGCAACATGTGTCTAATTTTTCAATCGATGGCGTAGACATTCGGCAGCATAAACAAGAACAATGAGCATAAACAATGTTTGCCATTGATGTTTATGTTTGCAATGTTACTTTAGACTTCATCTTTTTTGTGTTCCTTTACTTCCATAAAAATCTTCAATCACTAAATGCAGAGTCGTTTGCTCTGAAATGAGTATAGAAGAAACATAGAAAAGAGTTGCATGTGGAGCCAATTCTGGTCAATTATGTAAACCGTTTAAAGGGTTTGAAAGAAAGCCCAATTTGTCTACTATGAAGTAATTCGTGTGAAGTTCACTTTCTACTTTCATGTTCTTTACTTTTAATAAAAATAATTGGGCTTCTTAATTGGCTCTTAACAATAGCACACGTGATAAGATAGCAAGAGAAATGTGAACATTCGCCAGTAATGCTTATTGAGGGAATAAGTAAGAGGTTAACGTTTCTTACCTCAGAAAAAGTGTCCTTTTAGCATGGCTTCAGGATGGCCCAATTTCGTGTCGCATTTTGGGTCGCAGAGAAAAGGGGTTTAGTTTGTGGCACCGCATATTATTGCTCTGCCCTTGCGGATTAATATTTCATCTGCCGTTCCTAGAAGCCTGTGAAGTCAGGTGTAAGTTTTGGTCACCGCGAAATGAGGAAGAAGTTTGCAATTTTGTCGAAAAAAAAAAAACCGGAGCTTTGTTAGTGTGCGTGAAACTTTCCAAGTGGTACAAGTGTTTATGTGTGTCTGTGAAGGGGAAATTAACTTCCCCTACTGAGTGCCAGCCAGTGTCTCACGAAGCAACCCTTAAATTGCTAGCATGAGGGGAAAGAGAGTGAGTGTCTCGGTTCGTGTCTTCGCTAGAAGTGAAAATGTTTCACGCACCGACCAACAGATAGCTCTTTTCACACTAAATAGTTCAGTATCAAAAGTTTGCGTGATTTTAAAAAATTATTTCGAAGTTCAATAATAATAATACGGTTAAACTAATTAATAATCAAAACACTTGCAAAGAAAACACAAATACTGAAAAAGTGGGAATTAAACCATACTTTGTGGACGTCGCTGGTGCATAAAAATAAATTACCGACCGAGCCACCAGTGCAAAGTGCAACGCGCGTCGTCGTCGTATCGTTAAAAAAGCATTAAAACACTCGCGCGATCGGCGTATTGTTTCGCGTTTTATGTCTTCATTCGAACAGCACGCAGCTGATGGGCGGCAGGTCCATATTCCACACCACTTTGCCGCCTGCCGATGGCTCGTAATCAGGTTCCATTTTTTCTACCTTCACTCGATGCTCGCGCCGTTGAGTGAGATGAAGATAATCTCGTTTTAATGGTGGGAGCTTTCCGTTAGGCGCGATCGCGCAGAGCAGCCGCCGGCGCACCAGCGATCAGTGATCATCCGGCGCGGTGTATGGTTCGTGTTGCTAAAAGGTTTTAATTAAGGGTCATTCCGGCACTGCATGGTCGGCGACCTTCGAAGCCCAGTGACAGGCGTCGTTAGGTTCTCGGAGCCATTTCAGTGGCCACCGGTGACCTTTCCGTGATGATGATTTTGCTAGTTAAACAGCAAACATAAATAAGACACAGCCTCCCGCCGGGGCTAGTAATGTTGAAGGCCTACACGATTTCTTGCTAAATAACAGGATTACCATATCAGCCACCATCAAAGGGAAGGTTAACTAAGCACTTCATTAGAAAGCGGCGCAACCTTCGTTACGGGCCACGAGAAATTTATTCCCGTTCTTGATGGTGCTAAATTAAAGTCTCCCGTTAAATTGAAACCACGTATAAATCCCTTTTCCACACACTCGTGAGACGGGCCGCCGAACGTTTAATTAAACAGTCACCAATTTGTCGTCCGTGGCGCACATTGCCCCGGAATGGATTTTAAAGAAAAGTCTCGCGACATTCTTCGGCGACTCCAGCGAACCACGTTTCGGTGAAAATTGATGTCCCCGAAAGCCGCAGCATATTTGGGGCCATTAATTCGGAGAGAAATGGCTCTGGCCATCATCGCGCGTTGCCGCAACGACGACAAACGATTCATGTTCGAGCCCGTGTCAGCAGCATAATCAGGACCGTGAGTATGGCTTGGTAAAGAAAAGAATGATCAAGAAAAGGAGCCAGTCGATAAGAATGTAAGATGTAAGCGACAAAATGGAGCGATAACACTTTGGAAAGAGGCCGATGCCGGCACACACACGTGCCGTGGCGCACTGCTTTCTTCCGTTTATCGGCATAATTTTTCAAAGCACTTTCAGCGGCTCCAAAAAGTCTCCAAGTCTGCGGCCGAACTCGGCCGAAATTGTATTTTAATAATTGGTGAACCATTTTCCTGGCACCATCGAAGCAGCTTACGGTTGCCTTCACACACGGTGTCCCACACACATACACACACATGAGAAGGATAACGGGCATCGAAGGAGGCTAAGAAACCGCAGCCGGGAGTTTTCGCGAAACCGTTTTGCTCACTTTTTCCTCCACAATTTTTGCCGGAAAACGGTCCAAAGAGCCTGAAACAAGGAAGAAGAAAGCGGAAAGAAGTACGCGCGTGTGTGTGTGTGTTATTTAGGGGTTTCAAAACGGAAGAGAAGCCAAAAAGCGGCTGAGCATGAGTGAGACAGAGTGAGGCGTGAGAAAAAAAGCCGGCAACATGTCACTCCGATTGCTTTTTTTAACAAACATTATTTCCACTCCCTACTGCACACACAGTCGCACACATGTCGCACGTACAATCCACGCACACACACAGAAACTCGCAGCCCTCTTTGCGGTTCGCGAAGTTCCGTCGAATAGGGGTGGATTTTTCATATGCTTCGCTGGCTTGCAATATTCATATGGTGGAACGTGTGTGTGCGACTGTATGAGAGAGAGAGATAGAAAGTGAAGAGAGAGAGAGGGCGAGTGGTTTTTTCTTCCACAGCACACTCTTTTTCGCACTCACCTCTTAGGCGTTACGCTTTTCTTTGGCTGCGAAGGAGTCGCGAACAGAGAAAAAAAAACTCACCACCGCATATTCCCCAAGCACAACCAACACACACGCGCGTGTGTGTGGTAGTGCACCACCAGGAGCAGGATACCAACCAGGATACCGCGAAGACCGAAGTAGGTTTCTGTAAAGTCGTTACGGGCACACAGTGCAGACCAAACACAACAACCAAAAAAAGGGGGAAAGCAAACACTGGTAAAGAAACATTGAAAAAATTTCCATAAACGATACATAAAACAAGGAAAGCGACATAAGCGAAGCGAGGGCAACGGGGGAATGTCTTTCTCTGCGCGCCCGGGACAGTACACCCTAAAGGGATGCGCCCCCGTCGTCGTCTGATCCGAGTAGACGCCTTGAGTGAAGCGGACTTTCTTTCAAAATTACATACAATCTTTTACTGTACCATTTTGTGGAGTTTACTACTTCATAATACACACCACCAGGCCTTCCGAAAAGATGGAAACAGTATGTTGTGTCTTTGTTGAAGATATTTTGGTTCCATTTTATGAATTGGGGATGCTGATAGACTATAACTATGCTGAACAATCATGTTAAAAGTTCCAGAAGTTTCAAATGCCCACAAAATGGTGTATTACTTATGGAAAAGGTTAATAAAATTCGGTTTTGAATAAAATATTCACTCAAAATTGCTTATCAACTTCCTAACAGTTTTCGGCTTCTTCCACAAGGACTCCTTACTGGTTTCTTCTCACCGAACAGGATACAGGGAAAATCGATAGCATTCGCTACGAAACGGATTTTGTTGCCATACGGGAGGGAAATGCGTCGCCATCGTCGTTGTCTAGTGTGGCCGTTTCCGGTGACTTTTCACCCCGGCTGGCAGACCGAAGCATAAGATGGGGCATTTTTCTTTCCCTTTTTCCAACCGGCGAGCCGGGTAACGTGAGCCGGGGACATTTTTGCCCGGTGCCCGTGTGTTTACCGTTCGAGCCGAGTTTTGATTGCTTTTATCATCGGCGGTGTCCATTTCTAGCCAAACACGCCCGTAATTGAGGCATCGTTAAAGCAACGGAACATAATTTATGAATAGTTAATGACATCGATTGCGCTGCACGGGGGCTAATCGGGAATCGGGGAATTGCGAGTTCCGAGCAAACCGGGTAAGTTTCAGTTTGCAGCTTTAAAAACCTCTGTTCCACGGGCTCGGTCGGGCTGAAGTACATTAGTTTCACGAAGCTCGTCAGAAAAAAACAACAAGAATTGAGTGCTGCTTTAGGCACACTCAATTGATTTCACCCGTTTCGCGGCTATCCACTTCGAGTCTATTTTGTTGAATCAACTTTTTTGTTTGATTTGATTGGCTGGTTTTTGGAGTAATAAAATTTCAAAATTTCCAACTCGGAGCAAATATTGATTCGGTGTGTTCAATCCGCGCGACCAGCCCCTACATAGACAGCCGCTGCTCGGTGGGATGAAAAATTGATGACTTATAACAATGCGAAAAGTCTACAGCCGGCTTACCGACGGCGGAGCCCGGAACTTTTACTTCGAAATCCAATTCCAAATTGGCGCCCGTTCCGCACAAAACTCGTCCGGTTCGCGGCGCGGCGTTTGATTCGATTTTTGGCTTTTCCGCCCGCCCAAGTTTTCTGTTTTCCCCTTGCCATTTTCCACCTGGTATCGACTCGAAAAGGGTATCATGGACAAGGTAAACACTGGCTGGCTGGTCCAGCTTATGAGCAGCTTTGGAGCAGCTCTTTGGCAAATTAAAACGCGGCCGGCACGATTGTCGAATTTGTTTGCCAAATTCACAACCCCATCATGGAGTTTTCACTCCGGCGCGGACACGGACACGGACACTGTAAGAGGACTGATTTTCTGATACGCACCGTGGCGTGGCGGTGGGTTTTCCACGCGAACGCGAAACCGTCGGTGGCGAAGTTCAATCAAATTTTATCGATCGTGAAATTTCAATCGACCCCGAGAAAGGGACGGAGTTTAAAAATTCCATTCCCGGCACTGTCCCGGGAAAAAAACCCGGAAAGGGATTCAGACAAAAAAAGGATTCCGCCGAGTGGCCAACATGTGGGCGTTATGATGCTATCGAGCCGAAAGAGCCCAATTTTGGGCGTGATTTTTGTTGTTTGACGTGATTGTTTTGCTTCCGGATTTTATCGGACGGCTTCCTGGCTGCTTTTCCACCGAAAATAGTTGTGCGTTTCTGGTCGTCGCCACAATATCATCGCTTTCGGGACGATAGCGATCGATTTCTGTCATTTGCAATTTGATTTAATGAATATTGCAGGACGCACTTATGACAATTGAAAGCCCATTCAGCGGCGCGAGGACATAAGGGATAAGGGTTTTTTTTTGTATTGTTTTTGTACGGAGCAAAAATCACAACCCGCGCAGAAGGTAATTGATAGCCGCCCGCACGATGATGATGACTAATTTGAGGCCAATATTTAACGGAAGCCAACGATCAACGGTGTGCGCCACCCGCGACAGGTTGACCCGTTGGTACGCAAAGGACCCTCGTGGCCAAATCATAACTGTGCGACAACCGGTGTATGGTAATCGGTAATTGGCAGGGATCGGACGAAAGGTGGAACGTGCTGATTGGTGTATGTCTGGCCGATTCACATGCGTTTCCCTACACACCGACTGCTTATGGTCATTGGTTTGGATTCCATTTGCCAGGCGTCCGAGGATTGCTAATTACTATGGCGGATTGATCCGTGCTTCCTGTTGATTCCGGTTCCGGTAAGTGAATCACCAAATGAGAAAGGGTTCCTCGCTCTTTCGGGACCTTAAAGGGATCAGAACAAAGAAGCAATGCGAGATCGTTCAATTCAAGAGCAAAAAATTCAAGCGAAAAATTAAGGTTAATGATGTAAAACAAGTTCAAGTCGTGCTATCTTGCATACATTAATTACTTCACAACTTCACAAAACATTGCACAGCACAAGGCCCTCGTAACAAAGAAAGAAACAAATCCCAATTATGATTAATCTCACAATGGTTACGCTCACCGCGTGCGTGCCCTAACGGACCGATGTTGGCAGATAACGATGCTCTTCGGTGCCGGTGCCAAGAATCGCCAACAGACAAAGGATCTTTCTTGGAGTTTTCGGACAAGAAAGCGACCCAACGTAAGGGACCAGAGACACACCAAAAACCGGTAGATTGTCTTGCGATTGAACAAGATATCACCGTTTAGATGGTATGTAATTATGTAAATGGGTGAATTTGGCCAAACTCTGCCCGTGGTGCACCTGTCAGCGCTGAGGGCTGCACTCGTTGCCTGCACTGTTCGTACCTTGTACCTTGTTGGGTGTGATAAGGATAAGACGGAAATCTTGCATCGAGATAAACAATCGAGTTCAAACACAGCTCCCAACAAGTGCCAAGTGCATCGGCTGCAGATGTTATGGCCATTCATTCGACTTTTTTCGGTTTCCTCGGGTTTGGCACGCCGTTGATTACCGGCGTCCGATCGGGCTAATGTATGCGGCGCTGTTTTTTCGCACGATTTCGCACGAAACAAAGACCTGGCCTTTTTTACGTGACACACACACACACACAAAGCGAAACATTTCGCCCATTATTATCCACCCCGTGGCCCCGCGGTCCCGTGGGTTGGCCGGTTCGGAAAATTTTAAAACCATTTATCATATTCGAACGCTTGTTTGCCGACAGTTTTTCCTCATCGGGCAGCATATTTTTCCGAAGGCATCTTCCTTAGCTTTGGAGCGGGACGAAAAGGAGCGCTCGAGAGTGTGTGGCACACCGGAAACCCGGGGCCAAATCAAAGAAAGATCGGTGTGTTGTGTGAGCACACACAGCGCGGAGTCCTGGCATCCGTCGGAAAAATCGGGGCTCTCTCTCTCTCTGGCTGTCGCAAGGAAACGAACCGAAGCGTGGCGCCCGTAGGCGGTCCGTCGTCCGGTTTTGGGCCGCGGAGGGCGGGAAAAATGAATGATGAGAAATATGTCTGATGAAAAACAAACATTTTCCCTCATCCGCGGCAGCTCGCGGACGCCCCTGGTTCGGGAGGGAAAATTGAAAGCCAAGCTCCTGACGAAGATGACGACGGAGACGACACTGGGGCTGCTGCTGATGATGATGTACGACGTAAATACGGACCACGATTTGCTTCCTCTTATCGTGCGCACACACACACACCAACCCAGCGTGTTCCGGTTCCTGGCTGGCGGAAGGACATTCCGCTCCGGGCATCGTCTGGTGCGGAGTGGCGCGGACACATACAGCGGAACACCACACATTTGTTGCGTAGTTGGGTTACGTGGCATCGAACCACACACACACACACGGGCAGGCCGGTGTCCTAATCCAGCGGCGCGGCCAGCCAGCGTGGCACGATTCGCGGGCCGCGTGGCCGAAGGAAAACTTTATAATCTTGTATATTCATTTCGTTTCATTTTTTCGACAGTTATTAATGACTTTCCGGCACGCTTGAATGGGCGTCGAGCCAGCCGGCCTCCCGGCCACCAGCCCCGAGTCGCCGAGGAGGGACGCCATTTGCAAATGCTTCACAATTCTTCCGCGGACGCGGATTCGGAAGACGTTCCGCCGGCGTTCCACCTACGACGGCGCTGTGTTTGCGAGCGAGCATTTCCCTATCTTCGGCGCCACGGTCTTCGGCTCCGGTTTGATTCCGTGGCCGAAAGAATGATTTACAATCTCCCAGATATGCTGCTTTCTTTCATCTTGCGTCTGTTCGCGGCCGATGAAAACCCCTAGCCCCGGCGGACTCGGTCACGAGTCGCGCGAACAATACTTGGTGCGATTGTTTTCTGCTTGTGAAGTGAACCATTTCTTGTGAAACCTCCCGTGTTTTTTTTCGAGCAGGCGAGCTTTTTGTTCGCCCCGGCGAAGTAAATATTTTCCCGGAACATAACATCATAACGGTGGTCGGTATCGCTTTGAGTGAAGAACGAGCAGGGATCTGGGCACCCGGGACGGCCACGGAAGGATTTATGATGACGGAAAGCAACGGCGGCTGATTACTGCCACTGCCACTGCTGCTGCTGCTGCTGTTTTGGAACAAAAAAATAATGGAATTTCGAAGAATAAACCGAAATTAGATTGATTATCTTGTTTACCAAACTCTCGCCGACTTTCGCCGGCTGGGTGCGCTCAGGTGAAAAGAAAGCGCCGTCCGCTGATTGGGCGTCGCAGGATGATGATGGTGTAGGTTTCTGGGACTATACTTCTTTGTGCTTACCGTTTCTGATGTTGGAGTTACTTTAGTATTGGAAATCAGTCTAGCAATAGTTAAGCTTAAAATACTTCAGTTTGTTGTACAAAATAGTCTTGATGATACCACTCGACCTCACAATCAATGATCAGTTACGGAATTACTCTGAGCTAGCATTCAGGGATTCCCATTCCCGACGATCAATGATGGGATAGGCAATAGAGCAACATTTACATTGTAAAAGCAAAACATTAAACAACATAACATTATGATAAATCACTACTGTAATGCAGCTAACATGCACTCCCAGCATGGTTCCCTTGCCAGTTCCAGCGCACAAAAATCACAACCCGTCACCCAGGAGGACGCTTGCCATCCTTTCGAATTTCTTCCGAAAAGAAATTATCCTTTCTTCTAGGGGCCTGGTTCGTTCCTTCGCTCGGTGCGCCGAATCTTCTTCAACCGCGCGAACAGTGATCGAAGGCCAATCGAACAAACCCGGCAGGTATGCAGGGGGCCGTAGTGTCACGGCGCCTGGGTCGGCACTACTCGGCACTAACGACAAAAAAGCCATCCAAACCCCCGGGAGGGGGGATGCGTTCAATTTATTGATTTTCATTGTCATGCAAAAAAAGGGAAGCGGACCCCGAACGCCGAGGCGCATTCGGCAGCCGTAGGGGCATTATTGCAAAACACTCGATTTGTTCCGCCTAAACGATTGCCGAAAAAGGGAAAAGTCATCGATCGGGGCTGCGCTGCTGTAAAAGGGACCCCGAGTCTCGTTAGGCTGTGGCTTCGTCCTTCCGATTGTGCCCATTATCAGGGCACTCGGCGGGGCCCGAACAGAAGTGGTGCGAATCCCGGCGCAAAAAGTGGCAATCGGAAGGTGCACAACATTGACTCCCGTTGGCCCCGGGGATGACGGAGGACCTTCGCACCTGGGGAGGGATTGTGTTTGTTTTTCACGGACCTCGATTTGCATAATTTCTTGAACTCTCTCATCTCATTCCCGGTGTTCACTGTGTTTATTTATAGCGGATGGCATTTTATGACGTGAGAAATGCTGCCATTCCCCGTGCCCGGTTGAGCATCCTTTTCTTGGCGCGGATGAGAAAATCGTATCCGTTCCGGCGCCCTGGCGCTGTCCGGGTCACGCATTAGCATATTGCTTCGCATCCTTACACGCTGGTAGCACTTTTTTCACGGAACATATGGCTTTGGATGCAACGGACATCGCACCGTTTTATCGGTCCATCGCCCGTCCCGGTACCGTGGCGGAACGAGTCCCGAAATCCCGACAAAGCCCACCTGGCGCGCAACTTTAAGCTACCTTCAATCCTTTCCCGGTTCGCTCGCCGTCACTGTCAGCTTGTCGCCGGGAACGTGAGAAAGTTATTGATCCATTGCGATCGAGTCGGACAATGCGGCTGCAATCAGGTTCGCCGGCGGAAGCGCCGAGACATGCGCCCCCGCCGGAAGTGAGGGAGATTTTACCATCGACCGCCCAGTCATTGATATTCAAATTGACGCTTCCGATGCAACTTTGCCCAGGCGATGCGGGGATGCTCCACGAGCGAAGCTTTCGGGCAAAAAAAAAAATCATCTTTTTTCATCCATCCCTCGGCGGGGATGTCATTTTCCGCAGCCGACAGCCGAATCCTTCGGCGAACCTTTCCGAAAACCGGAAAATTTAATATTCAAACACGCCGCCGGAAAACCCTGCCCTGCCGATGGATGGCAGATTGGAAGATCGCCGTCAGCGTTCGGGGCCGTTATTATCGCAGCCAAACCGATAAGATGCCGCGCCATCGTTGCTTCAGCCTTAGCGAAAGGTTCTCCCGGTTCCCGCCGGGCCGTCCCGGGGTGGTAATAAATAATCTCATCTTCATATGCAAATCAGTGTTCGCATCGCATCGGAAGGATCCGTAAGGGGTTACCAGGCGGACCAAGAAAAAGGTGGGTTTCTTGACGAGGGGAGAATCAGTGCGTTCCCATGGAAAGTGCATCCTGCTCTGCTCCGGGAAGTGTCCGGAAACGTTCGATCACGCGGACAAGGTGTTTGGTAACAATCGCGTGTGGCCTTTTTTTCTTCAGCCGCGTTCCCCAGATTTGCATAAACAGCACATCCGGAAGGGGTTTCCGGGTTCCCGGAGATCGGACCGGAACACGGTTCGGTGGAATTATGATTTTGCATAACCGAAAGATGCGCTTCCTTGCGGTCGGATCCGGGCCGTGGCCGTGAGAAAGTGGATGAAAGAAAGTCATTACCGGTAAGAATGCAATGGATCCTCAAAAGGATGCAGGACGCCATTTGCATAAATAAGCATTCCGCTGTTGCCAAAATATTATTCTCCCCGGGCGCTACAATAATGCTGCGTTTGATGGAGAGGTCCCGAAATGTGACGCAGTTTCGCTCGCCTTAAAGCATAAACCAGCATCGTCCGTAGCGTCCTCCTTAATTAACAGGGCCGCTTTAAGTGACCCGCGAAACAAAAACTTCCCGCCGTTGCTCCAGTTTCGGGAAAGTTTCATTCGCTTCGCACCTTATTAACCTACTTTGCACCCCGGGCCGTGGCCGGAATGTGGCTCCATCCACCGCAAACGGGGTCACGGGGTGCAGCGTTCGCCAAAGTTCGCCATTCCCCGGGGGAGAAGCTAATTTAAATTTTAACATTGACCTTGTTCTCGAGCGCCCAGCATCCCGACGGCGTGCCGGCTTCGTTCGCCAAGAATGTTCCTTCCCATTACCACCGGCACCGGCCTCAGCCCCAGCATCCGGTCCGGTCCGGGATCCCAAGGCCGGCGGTCCCAGCTGGTGGGCAACTTTCTCTTTTAAATACTACGAATTAAAACGAAACGAGAAACAATTTCACTCTCATTTACTCCGTCGTCGTCGTCGTTGGTGGCGCCCTGTCTGGGTGAAAATTTTCCGCCTCTTCGCACCACCGCCCCCCGGCCTCGCCATTCGGGCGGTAGAATTTTCATTACGCGCCCAAACTCCGTCCGCTGGCCTCGTTTTCGTGCGCCGAGCACAACTTAATTAATTCCATTTGCGAACTTTGCCCACACATCCAAGCAGCCTCCCGCGTTTGTTGGTAGTAGTGTTCCGCCCCTTTGCTAGTGTGTGTGCGCACTGCGCAGAAGCAATAGAGTCCACAGAAGCACATACACACTAAAACAGCGCCAGGGAAGAGCGAAAAAAGGATGACAAAACCGGCGTGCGTCTCCAAGACGATGGCCACATCTTCAGGATTTCTCCTGCCACACCCTTTAATGGTGGTAGTAGACCGTCCTCTCGCAGTGTGTGTGTGTGTGTGTATAAGACGCAGCGAAGCAACATCAAGACGCCTTATTAAATTGTGCCTTCGCACGGTCCTTGCTCCGGCGAAGCTGCTGCTGGCGGCTGGCGATTTAATTTTCCACGCTGGAAATTAAACACAGCTGAGCGCTAATCAGTGGACTGACCCTTGAAGGGGGAGGTCGGCAGTGGTGGTGGTGGCACCGGGCCAGGCGCCGAGCAAACTTTGCCTCCGGACGACGGTGGCGGCCGCGGAAAACTCGACTCATTTACATACTTTTTTGTTTTGCTTTATAATTTTCACGCCAGCCAGCCAGCCAGACGGCCGTGGCCGCCCGCCTCCGGTTTCCGGTTGTTTTTTTCCCTGCCTCCGTGCCTCGCCACGCGATTCTTTTAAGGTCAGCCGTCGCGTCGGGTGGTCCGTTCCGCGGTTGGGCAGGGAAAACTTTTTAAGATTGCATAATTAAAAGACCGTGGACGCGGCGCGATGGTGGCGGCGGTGCCTGGGATGCTGTTGGTCCGGGGAGTTTGATCCGTTTTCTGTGTCCCGGACCTGCCCCATGGATGCCATTAAGAGGGGTCAATTGTTTTGTGTGTGTGTTCCTTTCGCAGTTTTAACACGCAGCACGCCATTTAAGCCGTCGTTCCGCTGGGCACCAGCTGATGGGGACAGTGCCGCTGTTTATTTTCTCAACGACTGCATTTTTTGACGTTTAATTAAGTTTAAGTTATTATTGAAACACTTTAATGACTTCAACTTTAGGAAAATGTTGCACAACCTTCATTTTTTCATAAAACAATCCTTAGAATAGATGCAGCAAGCGAACAATAGTTGACACCAAAGGACAGTTTGGCCAGCATCGAGCCCAAAGGGAAGTCAAATACACACACATCCCGCAGGCTGACGAGGTGACCACATACTCAAACTCCGGTAATGGGAAGGTAATGATAACATCGCCACAATTTCATAATCGGCCCGGGCCCAGACAGGAGAGCTAGCGAGCGCCTGAAAAGGATAACGGCGGCCTGCCGGTGCTGGTCGCAGATCCTGGCCGCCTGCCGGATGGTGCCATTTGAATATTGGAACTTCGAAAATTCGATAATTTCCTCAGCTCGGCGCTGTAATTGTTTGTTTGCGTGTGTGGTTACTGTGGCCACCGAGGCCCGCCGGCCTAACGCGCTGCCCCTGAACCCTTTCCGATTCCACTCCGTTTGTGGTAATTGGAACTGGACGCGACGCGCTGGATGCTTATCGGCCGTTTGTGGTCATGGACGTGGGACGCAGAACTTGGTTCTAATGTGCTGCGATAATCAACCTGTTTACTTATTAAAAGGCCTGTCACTGGTCAGCGTCAGACAGTTGGGGCGCATCGACCACAAGAGCCTTCTTACGGTGCCATTCGATCATCGTAAGGGTGCTTCGGTTCGATTTAAGCTACTTTTGGCCACCACTCCTTGATGGCTGGCCACTCTCGTAAGCTCGTATTCAACGAAAACGAAATGGATCAGGTTCACAAGGCGAATATTGGCCGGGGGCCAACAAATAAAATCCGACCTGAAAAACATCAGCTTTTTGCAGCTTTCATTTTCAAATCAAACAAACGCAAGCAACACGCGGGGGTTAACAAATGCTGGCAGCAAATTATGCGTCACCATGTCAGCCATATTTTCATCTCCATCATCATCATCGGCGCCGTGGTCGTCGTCCGTTTCTGTGGCAGTCGTCGTTAATGGGATTCTGTTGAATAAATTTAAAATTCATTGCAATACTGACGCAAACAAACGGCCAACCGTCCGTGCGGCCGCGTCTCTCTCTCTCTCTCTCTCTGGGGGCGCTACTCTCGAGTGGTTCCGTCGCTATTTGTCGGTCGGAAGATGGAGAAGAATACCGACCGACCGCAAAACATTTCTTACGGTTTTGCGGGAGTTTTCCGGCAACTTTCCAGCACGAGAAAAAAAAATGAAACAACTTCCTTCCCGAAACAACCTGATCGAGTGCCACACCGAACTTTCCATTTTCCCGTTCCAGCACCCGGTCAGCCTAAGCGCATCCTTGTTTATCCTTGGCCCGAACGGGGGTCGGGGTCGCTCGTTACGGTAGGCCGTGTCCACGACGTGCGCGGCCCATCATTTCCGTTTTCTCGGAGCGGCCTCGACCGGTCGCCAAGTGCCTTATTGCAGTGAAATTACTTTCCTAAATCATCTTAAAAGCTTTTCTGCCCACAAAAGCGCCCAATCCGACCGGCGCGGTCTCTCTCTCTCGCGGGAAATGAAGCGTGCCTCCCGATCGCCCGGCAGTCGGACACACACACACACACGCACACATTAAAGGAAGAATAAATACACAATTTTCCCGAAAATAATAAATATCTCTTATGCGGTGGATTTATGCGGTGGTCGGGACTCGCGCGGTCGCGCGCCGCTCCCGATGTCGATGGTAACCGATGGAATGGCCACCGAACCGCGCGGTCCCCGGGGGCACTGGAACAAACGAGAATTTATGATTAAATTTCATATGCACATAAATCCTCCTTAGGTCCGCAGATGTATTGCGCAATATAACGCGCCGACGGCGCGATATTGCGATAGCCTATATTAGCTAGGGGCCGGCTCTTGTTCTTGGGGTCCTACACGGACTTCGTGTAAGATGCTCTCACCCAAGGAAGGCTGCTGCTGCTGCTGGCAAGTCGTTGGGCGATTCTTAAAGGTACACCACAATGTTTTATTTCTTCTAATTCTCGTGTTCGTTCCGTTGGATTTAAAATGGCGCCCTCTGAGCATATGGAAATCGGGAGCTCCGGATCGCCGGGATTCGCGCCGGGACTCGCGGGCTGAGCGAAATCAAAACTCGCCGTGGCGCTCGTCGTTTCGTGATGTATTGGTCCAATTTCCGGCGCTCGAACGCTCACGGTGCATTTGATTCGCCTTCACACAATCCGGCGTTCCAGTTAAAGTCGTGCATGGCAAGCCAAAAACTGTGCATTTCACACGAGCTTCGCCGGAAGCCCGGCGACGGCGGTGTCGGGCTGGAAGATAACAAAACAGCCACCGATGGGGCGAAGTTAGTGCGCGAGTCCTTTCCCTTCATCGATTCGGCTCTGCCTTGTTAGTCCTTTGAGAGATAGTCCACCACGGGGATGCGCGAGGGAGGCTACAAAAAAGCAATCTTCTGGTGCGCTCCGCATCGGAGGTCCTTCCGCGGCGCAGGAAGCACCGACCGGCGAAGGCGTTCGACACG
This sequence comes from Anopheles cruzii, assembly GCF_943734635.1. Classification (NCBI taxonomy): domain Eukaryota; kingdom Metazoa; phylum Arthropoda; class Insecta; order Diptera; family Culicidae; genus Anopheles; species Anopheles cruzii. The sequence goes on along the minus strand of NC_069144.1, from coordinate 44,051,497 downwards.
CTCGCCCCCGACGTGGCCATTTTTTCGGCGTCTTGCTTTCGACGAGCTCAGCATAACGCGGCAGGCCCCGAGCGACCTCACCGATCCGTGGAAAACTCTCCCCGATCCGTGGCGTGGATTTTCGCCGCTCCGGGGGCTCCGATATGCATAAAGTACATAAAATACATGCACAGCAATAATGGATTTATTTTTCATACATTATGAAATTGCTTTTCGCCCCACGGAGAATACCGGCGAGGAGGTGGCCACCAGGGGCGGGCGCGGGAAAATTGAGCCGTGAACCGAGCCCCGGGAAGCAGTACAAGTGTCGCCACCGACGCCACCGGCCACCACAACCACTTGCTCACGCCTTTTTTCACGGACGAACGCATAAAACCGTTACCGGAACGGAGTCCGGGGTTCGGTCGAGGAAGCAATTTTTCTTCCCAAACCGGGCAGGGTTCCGGAACTGGGCGGCGAAGGCGCAAGTTTTGCGTCGAGTCACTGGAATGGCGCTCGCATTGAACTTGGGGCGTGCGCGCACTTTCGGAGTATGTTTCGGTTGGTTTGCGTTGCGAAACGGGAAGCGAATGTTGAGTGATGCTGATGGTGCGCGCTGGAAGATCCCGAAAACAGACGGCCAACGGGTTGCGGATTGGGGTTTTGTGGGGGGGAGGGAAATAAGTTTTCCCGTTGATTGGTTTAGGCAGCGGCGTGCAGGAACAGCGCAATCCGTGGCACTTCGGAAGCGAACTTGCCTTCCGACTCTCGGGCACCAACCACGATTGAATGCTTTTTTAAGGCTTTCTGAATCGATGGGAGAGTGTGAGTTTTCGAATGAAATTAATAAATGTGCTTTTGGGCCCTTTTAGGAGCAAGGAAGTGTTCCATGGTACCTTTCGAAATGATTGCTTTGCTGGACACACCAATATTATCGACACCTAAGTAGGCCGGTCTAGGCGTTCGGATGTTACTGACACTTTGTGTAAATATCTCTCAGCAAACGGAAACGATCATTAAGTGCATTACACCAATCTTCTGTTGGTTTATGTGTTTCGCAAAGGACTTCACGGTCGGTAGACGCAAAAAACCTAAGCCAGCAAAGGGAAGCTATCGGATCTGAGTACTGATTGTTAGGTTGAATAGTTTTATGATCTGCTCATATAAAGTACGAAGCACAGCAGTAATCTACTTACCGTACTTGCAAAGCTTCTTTCCACATTTCTTTCCAACTTTTAAACATCGAACAAGCTTTTATTACCGAATGCCAGTTTCATTTCCTTCCAAGTTGCTATTTCAGCAACCTTCCCGTGGCAAGGTGTTGGCCAACTATTTCTGAGAGTACCTCCCAAGGTGTACATTCTTCGCCACGGTGCAGCAAACCCGTGGAGTGGCTACCGATGCATTGCTGACCGTGAAAACTTTCTCCACCTGAGTGTTGGCCGACATGATCGCCGCTGGTCGGCGATGCGGCTCCTTGGCACCGGCAAAGACATTCCCCGTACACTTATGTGGATCGCCATGTTGCCAGCACACGTTGCGGATTCTGTTGCCAGGTAATTGAGTTTCCTCCGCCATCTCCTTCTACTTTCGTTCGGGGCGGATTGTCCAGCTCGAGTTATTGGCAAATTGTTGATTAATTATCCATCAACAGCGCAATTCGCCCCGTGGAGGGATGTTGGCCAATGTTGGCAGTGTTGTTTTAATTTCTCGTCAAACAAGAGGCGAAAAATGGCATTCCCAGGTTCCCGTTCGAACCTGTTTCGGGGTGTCTACTGTCGAGCGAGAGAGAAAGAGAGAGAGAGAGAGCAAAGTTTTATGCTTTTTAATAAATGGTGTCTGTAATTGAAATATGTCATCCCGTAATTAAATTACCATACCGAGTGAGCGCCACCGGACTGCATCAAGATGCGCTCGTCACTGGTGCGTGAACGTGATTAATGCCGGGCTGGCCGGCGCTCAGTGCACCGAAACGGCCAAAGAACCCCCCGTGTTTCGGTAGACCTTACTTAAAATGCAACGATCCACGCCACGGTGCACCGAAGCGTCGGACATTAAATGTAAATTGCGCCCGAAAGAACACCATTTTCTGTGTGGTTAGAAAACGACGTGTCGACAATGGCGCTCCCTAAAATCTTAACCCCAGCAATCGATCGGCATCGGCCATCGAATTACGCCGTCTTGATAATACTATCATTAGTTTCTACATCGCCAACCGGCTCCAGCTCCGTTATGCTCCGGTTTTGGGCACCTCCGATTAAAGCGCCGATCATAAATGAACTTTAACGGCCCATTCGCGTTAGCGTGGCAGCCGTAATCAGCTGCCGGGCTTGCGAAAGTGGCCCCTAAACGGTGCTGGTGCTTTATAGCGCGATTGACGGCGTAAAGAGGCACACGAAATGCACATGAAAAACGCATAAAAATCTTCGAAAGCCACGCCACGTTCTTTAGACGACGAACCTGCCTTTCGGTTGATAGTTTGCCGGCGAGGTGTGTTTTTCTTATCGAAGGCCCCTCATAAAGGTGTCACCCTCCCAGTTGCAGTCCCCCCCGTCCCCCCAGCCGAAGGGGAGCAACAGTCTGCAGTCGGCCGGTCGTCTCGTTGATGGATGGTGGCGATAAATTGTGTGGCCCGAGGCCCGTCCAGCGCGCTCGTCACTGGGCGAAGATTTTCGGACGAGTTTGAAAGACGTCCGTCCGAGCACTGCGCTGCCAGTCAGCCAGCCAGCAAGGACGTTGGTTTGAGTCAGCTGTCAGCTGGCCCGATTCCGCCGGAAGCCAGGAAGGCCGACGCGTTTGGCGAGTGATAAATGTTGGCTAATGAAGACAAGAAGTATGTCACCTGTCAGTGGTCAGCCGTTTGGGGCAGGAATTCGCGACCCGGTCCGCCGGTGTCACTTCCCCGTGCCCCTTCCCTTTCGGGGATCCCGGCCACATAAAACCTTGCCCGCCCCGGTGCGCCTTTTTGTGGTACGAAGCATTATTTTTATTTATTTACCTTCGGTTCTGTTTTTTTTCTGTTTGGTTTGAAATGCGCAGGAATTTGCAGACCCCCCGAAGCTGACCCACGGCACGGTTCGGTGATGAATATGCGATGAGGAGGGCAGCCCAAGCCGTTGCAGGAGCGCCTCCCTGCGCCGGGAGAGTCATTTTTTTCTGCTGCCAACGCACACGCTCGTAAAAGCTCAAAAATGATTGCCTTCGCCCAGCATTAAACGTCCACAGTTTATGGTTAGTCGCAAATAATTTAATGCTCATTCCGGTTGCCGTGCGCGTTTGTTTCGTTGTTCCTTTTTTTTGCGGGGCGGGTTTACTTTCTTGTGTTTTATCTTATTTTTAACACGGCTCTTACAACGCTGGCCCCGGCGCTGGCTATCGTGTTAATCGATAAACTTCGAGTGTAACGAAGCATGACCACGAAGCATCGTTGCACCGTCCGCAGGCCGGGAGATGTGCTCGCCGTCGGACCGCATCAAGAAGCTCCCGGTTCGAGAGAGGCCCCACAATCCAGTGGGAAATCGTTGCTGGGCCTGATGATGGTAGAGGTTCAGGTTCGTGAACTTGTTTCCGATTTTTCGCACCCCGCAGGGTGAAAAGCGTATCATTCGGGAAAATGTGAGCTCATTTTAATCATCGGCAGAGGAATTTCCTAACTTGTTAACTGGCTTGTTAAGATGTAATCCGTTCTCAAGGAACCCTCATTCACAGTCTAAAATGGGTTTAAGTCTACCCAAAAAATCGGCCACCCAATACAGCGCCTGGCATTATTAAAAACCAACAAAACATCAGCCGAAGCGGACACTGAATGTTGCGAAGTAAATTGAATCTCGCCGAGTCTCTTATTGTTGAGCAAACCGTAGTTAAATTGTGGCGCAACGAACTTGCCAAACTTTGCCATCGCGACTAAGAAGTTCCCGATTCGGCGAAGTAATAATAACTTTAACTTTTGGCCCGCACCGGCCAAAGTTAACCTTCTTCCATCGGCCCAAGGAAAGGCTAGCCTAACAAGCACGGGGCCAAATTGGGCGGGATAAGAAAAAGGCGCAACACACTCTGTAGCACCCAGTTCCCGGTGGTAGGCCTCGTGTGGCCACCACTCGAAACCGGAAGTCGAGACCGAGCCGAGCCGGGTGAGTTATGTGTTTCGCTTCAGTCAGAAAAATGTTCGCCCGTTCGCTCCCAGAAAAAAGGAACTTTCAACAGCGCGCCAAAACTACGCCCAGCCCGCCCGGTGGGTGGGGAAAAGTTTGTGGCGCGAAAATTCCGAGTCCCCGGAACCCGGAGCGGCACAATATCGCCATCATTATCAACAATAATTCAACCCACCCGACACGACGGTCCTGACGCCGGGGCCAAACTAGGCCCAGGCATGGAGCATAAAAGTCCCAGCCAAACCCGTGGCGTCCCGCGACCGGAAGAAGTCTCACCGAGGGCCATATTTTCCCCGCGGCTTCCTTCACCCGGACTTGGGTGGATTTCCATTCCAAATGCTGCGTTTTTGGGTAACGAAATAAAACGACGCGAAAAAAGAAATAACCGACTCCGCGCGTACATTCACCCCGCGGCGGGCGGGGCCCGGATGTCCTTTAGGAGCGCGGGACGCACGCTCTGCACAACATCTTCAACCGGTCACCCAACCGGCAGCAACTATCGGACCGAAATTTTTGGCAACAGTAGCACCGGTAATGACATCAGGAAACGGTTTCGGATGGGCGAAAAAAAAACGTATTTTGGAAGGCCGCAGTGTTGGTGACAGGAAATGCTCGTGCTCTTTCCCTCTCTCTCTCTTTCTCTTTCTTTCGTGGACTCTCGAACAGAGTCGACGGAGGCCAAAAGATCTCCAACGGCTTTCCAACATTTTCTGGAGCATTGGGCGCCGGGTATGTCATATTATGCTTTCCGTTCGATGTGTTAGTGACCTGGCCGCCTGGCGGTGATAAGGCGACGAAAGTTCGAATGGCTGGGTGGTGGCATCCAATCATGCAGAGCATCCCTGCCCCCTGGGGTCCCCACCTTCCGGTGCGCGGTGCCATTGCTGTAAGCCACCGGAGAACGTGCCCGCGAGCGCGAAATTGCACGATGTCATCATAATTTATAAGAAACCCGGACTGCGAACGTGATTCGTCGGTTTTAGCTGATTTCAGGTGTTCCGAGAATGATTTTTATTTGCCAACATTCTTTTTTTTTGCGCTTCTTCTACGTTCTGCCCGTTCTCGGATGTTGGGCTTTTCTGCACAGTTCGTTAGTTTGCATATTTTTCGTTTGAGCTTCGAGTTCCTTTCGTGTGTCTCATTTTTTGCTTCCTTCGGTTCGTTTGTGGCCCGCCCATGGAAACGCCGTGGAAACCCCGTGCGCCCGGGCCGGGTTATTGGAATGGAAATGACAGTTTTTGAAGGGAAAGCAATACAACACTTGGCCAGGGCTGATTGAATGGCGATTCTTCTCGCGGGGCCCCCGGTCCGTGATGAATTTTGTGTGTCGCCAGATTCGTCCAGAGCAGCGGAAGCTCCAGCAACGCAATGTAATCAACTTAAGGTTGCTGATGCGAACGCGTTTGATCAATTTGCTCGTCTCTCTCTGATTTGAGCGATTTAACAACCGGTAAGCCCGGGGGCATGTTTGCACACGGGAAAGTATGGCTGAACTCAGACACATAATCGGTAGTAACTAGCAAACAATCCGGTTCTTACGATGAACTTTAGGTTGGAGCCACGGTTGGATTTTCAACTTATATTTAATGCTTTTGGGAAGGAAATATCGCACTAATTCGGTGTGTGGACGATGTAGCAATCAGCATAGCGAACCTCAATACATCACAAGGATTTAAGACAAAGCCAAATTTTCTATTTGATAACAACTAACCCAGAAAACCTTTGAAGCCAGTCTGTACATTGTTTTCAAGTTGATTTAAACAATAACCTTCCACAGAAAACACACAAGAAAACATTTATAATAATTAAGGTAATCAAAGTTGAACGATGAAAGCAAACTACACATGAAAATGGTACAACGCACGCATCAACAGTCACAGTAAATTGGGCTTTGGCACATAAAAAAGACTTCAAAGAACTCAGAACCAGATCAAACAACAGATCATTTGGGTGACAAATTTCCACTGTAAAACACCATTTCCCGGCCGAATCGTTCAGTCACCAAATGCGGCTCATTAGCACCTCGGCACCGTTAGCCAACAAGACGCAGCCAGCAGGCAGCCAAGTGGCCAACCAGTTCGCGGTCACGCGGAACCGGCGGCGTTAAAGATGGCGACATGATCTAATCCCGCGTTTGGCGACCGGCGAAAAACGGTCAACTGAAACCACCGGCAGTTAGTTATTTATTTAACCTAGTTAGTTAACGGCACCCCTGCGTGGCCCGGAGTGGCCAAGAAACACAGCATCCCGGCGCCGGCGAAGGATGCCCTAATTTAATTTTCTCTCGCTTTTCTCCATTAGCCGCGGCTCGTGTCGGTCCCGTCGTTGCCGCCTTCGTCGTCGTCGTTGTCGTAAAATGGTTGGCTGGTGAGTTTCAATTTTCTCCGCCGACCAGCAGCTCGGGCCGGCAAGTTCGTTAGACGTCGCTTCTACGTCCACAGGAAGCCGCACTAGGGCTTCTTGCTCGCGGCCAAAAAGGGCTTGGAAGGAAGCGTTTGACTTCGGCGCCTGCCTTCAAGGTTCCGCCGGCCGGTCAACGAGACGTCACTTGACTTTTATGCAAACGCAAACAAATTAAAACAATTTCCAAGCATTTTTATCATTCTCTCCGTCCGGCTTATCAACTGTCCGGCGGCCACTGGTTCCTCCGTTGGGCTTTCACTAGTGAGTTCATCAAGGACAACCAGCCGTGTCTTGGCCGTCGGCGGTGGCGGTTAGTCGCCGAGTGTTCTTTTAAGTACTTTTCACGCGGCCCGTCGGTCAGTCAATCAGCGTCCTGCGGATAGGAAAATGGAAAATGAGTTGGAAATGAGGACGGTGGCCGGCGAACGACAGAAAACAGAAACGGGACAAAATGGAACTTGCGCGAGAGGCGAATCCTTGGCACCGCGGTCGGAAGAAGTCGGAAAAACTGTTCCAACCAACAGCTGGTTCCGGTCCGGAGGGCCCGTCCCGGCCGAGGCCGAGATGATAATGATGCACTCGACAAAAAGCAATTAATTTCTTGACCTAGGGGACGCGATGCCCGCCAATGACTGTCCGGCGGGCCGGCCGGGCGAACGAAGGACGATGGCGATGGCGACGACGACTATCGCTTTCACTTGACCGCGGAAAAGTCGGAAAGTGGCCACCGGTGGCGGTGGTGGAAATTACGGACGGTGCTTCTGACTCATTTTCCACTTTTACTTTCGATTCCGGCGGGTTTTTCCCGACGCCGCAGCATTTGTCTTGGGCGTCATTTAGACGTCGGGCCGTTGAGTTTTTCTCATTTTCCACCGCAACCGTCGGGTGTCCTGCGGGCTGGCGGGATGCTGCGTTCAAAGTTAAGAACGGCTCCCGCTAGTTGTGCTCCTCCGGCCATTGGCCGGCTTGGTGGGTGGTTGGTAGTGCTTTTGTCTGTCCTTCGGTCCGCCCTCTTTCAAGGTCGTGCGGAAGCGAAATGAAGGACGCTTTTAATGAAAGTTGACCCGCCGGAGTGGCCGGACCAGCTGCTAATGGCGGAAGAGCGTATTGATTGATCACACCCCATTTTCACGCGCCATCGATCCAAGGGAAATCGCTTTAATTTTCCACGACACTTAGATTTAAAGCGGCACTGGTTTTGGGGTTTGGGTCTCCCATTGAAAGGAGCCAAGTAGTAGCGAGACTGAAGCGAGATCCACACGCTGCTCACAGATGATTGAAGGTGTGGAAACTATTTTAGTTTTTCCCGTTCATCAAACTGAAAACCTTCGAGTGGCCAACGGTAAATTGTATTTTCTTCGAAGATCCCCAGCAAGTTTGGAAGTTTACGATTCGATTTTTCAATATAAAAATACAGCAAAATAATTTTTCCGCTCCTTAATAGGGTACCATTTTCGGTATGGCGAAAGTTGAGCGTCTTTGAAACTTTCCAATCACATCTTCGGCGGGATCCGAGCCGAGTTGGATCGATTTCGAGGTGGATCCACCGAATCCATTCGTTATCCTGAAAATGGCAATTTTCTCGACTCCACCCTCCCGCTCCGTTCACCGGACACGGTAGCAGTCCCCGGGCGGCTCGCCGGCAGAACAACGAGGGCAAATTGCGTTCACTCGTGGACGGGGGCTACCGCTCGTTATCAACCCCCGGAAAGAAGAAGCCCCCAAAGAACGCCCCACACCAGCGGTGCCGCGATTTTCCGTTCGCTTTTCCGGCAAGATTTTCCGACCCGATATACGGCCGACCCATACAGCGACAAAGCAACGCTACCGACACCAACACACCGTCATCGTAGCCGTCACACACACACGCAGGCTGGTGGTTTTCCCACGCACACTACGATCTACGGCCGCGTGGGGAGCGTAAGAAAAGTGATCACATGCGAATGTGTGTGTGCGTTTTTTGCGCTTTTCCACCACATTTCCACTTGGGTTCTACATCTTAGGAGACCACCAACACACGCGCGGGGAACACCCCACACAGCACTGGAGGGAGGGTGAGTTGGATTTCCCCTCCAAACGCCCATTCCACCCGGCCGGACGCGGGTGATTGTGTTGGTTCCGTGGCCGGAACTTCGCTCTGGTGTGCGTTCCCGGTGGCTGGGAGGGTGAAATGAAGTCGGCGGAAGAAAATTGGACGGCGGCGGGAGGGCCCACGAAATGGCCGAAATGGTGCGGTACGCGTCGTCAGCACGTTTTTGGTCCACCACCTCCAAGATGGTGGCCGCATGAGTTCCGCGCGCTTTTCACGCGGAAAACTAAATGAACGACGTGGCCTAATTAGCGGGCAATTCGCGTAAATAATTTTCACTTTCGGCCACGGCCAACCCCCGGGGGCAGGCGGGCTGGGTTTCCGGGGTGGGTGGGACCGCTCCATTCAGGCGCATCCGTTAATGACTCCCGTGCCGCACACAGCATCGTTGGTCGTTTATGTTTCGACGCGACCCGACACACAGACAAGTGATGTTTTATGTTAATTAACGTCTGCCGGGATGACGATGATAATTAAAGCGTAAACTTGACCTACTTTCAAATCGGTCACCATCGGACGGTCGATGATTTCATTAAAGCTGCTTGTGTTTCGTTTTTTTCTGCTGCAACGGGTCCGAATTTAGGCAATCGAGCCCGTTGGCACTTTTCCTAGGCCTACTAAATTCTAGTTAGCATTTGACGGTTGATGTGTGACAATTTCTTAAAAGGTATTTAAATACAGCAAACAAAGCAGGCGAAGAACACTTATTCGGGCATGTTGCTCATTGGTTTTGCCGTCGGGTGCCGCGTCTTCATTCATCTTCAATTTAATTCTCTTAATCAAAGGTAAATAAATTCTCTATTCTTTGGTATCGTTTGAAGAACTTCACAGGGTTCTTTTTCATCGCTTCCGTAAAATCATAGTTGTAATATTGTAACAAGATACAGTTAGAGAATGCCGATCGATAGTGAACTTCTTTGCTATCTCCAAAGCTTAACTTTGCTTCAATTTTCTTCCTATTTCGCATTGATCATCATTCCTTTTCGACTATCAGTAGATTAGATTTTGCGCTTTGCACTTATTCACCATCACTAGGCTAGATTCTTCCAGATTGCACACCGATTGCCATCAGTACGGTTCACTTTCCACTTCACCAGACGGCTGAAGATCTCGCACATGCGGCTGTTACGATCGACGGCAGTGAAGTGCAGGACAAACACCGTGCTCGATCAGCGCTCGTCTCAGGCCGTCTCAGCGCGACGGGCGCTGGACTTCCGTGCCCAAGGCTTCCGTTGTCTTCCGCCGACTGACGCCGGCTACCGAGCGCGGATCGCGAGGATCCCACGGACTGGCGCGCGGAAAGGGTTAAATCACCTCGCAGCAGCAGCAACAAACCTCCGCAACCAGGACCCGTCCTCCCTGGCACCGATTTGCCGAGTGGAAGGTGAGCCCGGGCCCGGAAGATTAGGCAGCCGCGCGCGGTGCGTGTAAAATCAAAGGAAAAAATTTGAATTTAAATTAGGATTCTCACGCACAGCGCGTTTTTGCATAAATAATTATTTATTTACATCCGCTTCGCCAGCCAGCGGGAACACCGGAAGCAAGAAAAGGACACAAAGCGCGCTCGAGTCGGACCGGAATAAAATATGAATAGAGCTACTGGCTGGCAGGCTGGCGGTAAAAAGAATAAAAAAAAGGTAAGTGCTCATGAAGGGCCGAGATTGTGTGGCCCCTGAAAGGGACGCTGATTCCGGCGCTCAACCCTTTTGCCCCGTCGCAGGTTCGCTGTCTGTTGTGTGTTCGCTTTGTGTGCCTGTGTGTTGTTTGGCACTGAACGCAGCGCCTGAACGGTCCACCAGTTGGCTGTGTGGCCGGCTTCGGGCAGAGATCGAGACAGAGAGATCATCATCGTCCGGGGATGGCCGGGGATATCAGAATTTATGCAAATGTCGGCCGCACAGAACGCACCGCGTAACACACACACACATATTGTGGCGCACATTGTGCTCGGTGCCGTGGTGAATTGTTCGTTTGTTCCCCGGTCGTTCCAGTGCACGGATTCCATTTTTTCGGCGTGTGAAAGATGCTCTTCCGGATGATAAATCGGAACCCGGGCCACGTTATGACAGGGTGTAACGGCAGGCGAAGAGCGAGCGCTGGGTTTATGCAAATGAGGGCTCCATCATGTGTCGAAACCGTGTCAAATGACGTGCAGCGCGAGATGCAACGGATGCAACGCGCTGCACCGTCCGGAGATGGTTCCGGAGATCGATCGGCCGGTATTCGCTGGCAGCGGACAGATAAGACGCAGCCCTCCAATCTGTCGGTGGGAAACGTTTGTTTCTCACCGGCCAAGACGTGCGATAATGATTTAACACTCGAAAATGGGAAAAGAGTCGTTAGTTTTTTCTACAAACATATCATTAATGTCTACGGGCTCGATGCTTGACGTCGAGATTGAACGGTACGGATAGACGGTTCTATTCTAACGTTTACCGTTGGCCAACGTAGACTTTGACTACATTTAAGCATTTATAACATTGATCGTATTCTAACAGCCCCGCAATTCACTCAAAATTGTTATCCTACTCAATCCGTTGGCAGCATTATTAAATGCTGACGACATGATTGATGACGTTAAACTAATCATCGGTCAATTGTTTTCCGTGCCGAAACGGGCCGAACATAAAACGAGCGCAGTGGGTATCATTTGTGAGGGTCACTGCGAAACAAATGGTCCGTCTTTAAGATTGGGTCTTCAAGGAGCCAGCAAGAGCAAGAGCAAGCTTCAAAAGAGGCCCATCAGTGGCTGGTTCACACGTCCTTTGCAGCTCGAAGAACTTGGTGCTCCACAGAGAAACGGACCGCGAACGTCCCGCAAGAACCGTTCGCGGGACCATTAGGAACTAAAAGGACAAGCAATTGCACGATAAATTCAATTTCGGGCCAAGCCACATGCACGGCACGAGGTGGCTCGGGGGCCCCAGTGATCCCGCGTGGCCAGCGAATCGGGTCGGGCTTGTGTCCCGATGGTCGGGCTAATAATTACAATTACATTAATACCCGGGCCTGTGCCGAGCAGTGTGCATGGCTATAATTTTTATCAAATTATCCAGATGAGCACACGTATGCCTCGCGGGTCTCCGAGGCTCCGCCGGATCGCCGGGTGATGGGCGTTCCCCGGGCGAGCCCCCGTTAGGAAGCATGCCAGCATGCTCCGTGCTCCTCCGCGTGAAGGATCGGCCGAAAACGCAATCTTTCAACATCGCTAAATGGTGCAGCCATTCCGAGGATCCACGCCGCAGGAAACGGGCCGCGCCCGCGATTGATATATTGGGCCACAGTTTCGGCGCTGGTCGTGTATCTGCTACAGGTGATCCTGCGTTCGCCGTGGCCGATGAATTTCGGGTGCCCGTGCACTAATCGAAGGAACAACTGGCCCCCGGGCGATCGATGAGTTATGGGGTGCACAGGCTGCAAATGGCAAATGTTGGTTCGGCGGCAGGATTTGCACGCGTTGCTCGAGGCACACGCGGGCTGCACGTTGCAGCCAGCGCCATCGCACCCGTTGATTGGCTTATCAAATGTCTTGTTTCCTAATTCGAATGCAAACGGCATTCATTCGAGAGCGTTTGCCAAAGGCTTTTTTCGAAAGAACGGGCTGGATCTATTAAATCTATTCCTTGAAACGATCGACCCACCTATCCAAAGCTCGATCTATCCAATCAAAAATAATGAGCCTGAGTTGACCCTTGAACATAAAATAAATAATTATCGTCAGCCCGCACTAATTTCGATTCATTTCGATAAATTTACATTTCCATCTGCCGGGGCCGGCACTCGGTCGGTTACTTCCGCGTGCGTGTTTCGCACAACAGAATTAAATTAAAAACTGCGATAGGTGGGAAAGTGGTAATTGTTAAATGAATGACTCCATCCCATTCTCCGGTAAACACCGCACCGCGCCGAGGAGGGCTCGCAACCTTCCCGCAATGGTTTACGTGACAAAATTGCATACATCAATGGCCCACCAGCCAGGGCTTAGCATAACAAAACCGCGCAGCACGGCACGAAAGAAGTACGAATTTGCATCACAACACCGAACGCGATGCAATTCTAATCCCCGTACGGGCGCCCTTCGGTGGAGGGCTCGCCGGTTCCGGGGTCGGGCCTGCACTTGCGGCCGACTGGGCGCCGTGCAAAAACGAGGATGCACTCCGGGGGTCGCTTGTCATCGTTAATTATGGCAATACGATTGTTGCCGTTCCTGTGCCACCGGACGGCAGGTAGTTCCGGGCCCCCGGGGGCCAGCTTCTATCGCTTCCGGGGTCATACCAACCGGAAGTACACCCGGAACAACGGGCCGGATTCGGGCGCTATTACCGCAATGTTTTCCCTGCAGTGATGGTTGAATACGCCTTTCGCACGGATGGAAATGATTGATTGATGTTTGAGAGAGTTCACCAAACCAGTTCATCAAGGGCACTTATCGGGTCCTTTCGTAAGAAGAGCTTTTCGTTTGAAAGTCGTTGAAAATATTATACGGAAAATAGAAACGATTGTTTTCCGTTTCCAACCCACGGTATCCCAAGCTCGCGCTTCCGGCGGACAATTATCCTGGAACTCGCGGATTCGGATTCCCCGGAAAACAGACAATGTTGTCAAATACCCAGCACGAGCCCGCCCCGAAGTAATTACATTTTCCCGCAAGCCACCACGAACAAACGCGGTCACCACCTCTCCTAAAACAGAGCAAAACAAATCAGCCGGAAACGGGCAGACATTAAACCAGCCCTCAACCTCGTGGTGGGCCGGATGCGGCGCGAAAAATGGGTGGAAAATCTTGGCGGTGAAAAACACCGACCGAACGGTTTTTTTTTTGCTTTAGGCTAATGACCGCAGTCTGGTGATGTTTCGGGTGTTAATGCCAATTACATTCTCATTAAACCATTTATCTTTGTGCTGTTCGCGGCTCAGCTCACGGTGGGTGGTTGGGAAATTGGGAGCTTATTAAAATTACACGCCGCGTCGGATTCGGGGAAATGTTTGCCTGTCGTTTGGCCATTCATCGGGTTCGCTGTTTGCTGTTCTCCGTTGCTTTGTACAGGATTGTCATCCTTATTAATTATGCTCATGCTCATTTTCGTTACCCGACCGACTTCAAAGGGCCGCAGGAAAACCCGGAATGGCTGGAAAAATTATGCTGGCGCTACATTAATTATCGAACGAAATGTCTCGGCGCTGCGAGCGCGATGCTGGCGACATCTACCCGCCAGTAGACGAAGCTCGCTCGCGGTTTTTTCACCACATCCGGCCGTATCCTGCTCTCGGAGGGTTCGATTCGCTGAATAACGAAGGGTAACGAACAGAATAAGGGAACGGCCAAAAAAAACGGGGATGGGACAGAACAAAAAAAAACGGGGAACACAAAATTATATCCTCCGGTGGGGTGGTGGAAAGCCTTAGGGCGTAGGGTCGCGGAAAGGGAATTAAGGAGACAGCGGTAAGTGAGCGGAACGGTAAGAGTGCCCTTCGCCGAGCGGGTGCCGTGCGAGAGACGGAGAGCGAATTACTCGCTCGGCGCAGCCCGGGCACAGGACACCGCATAGGCCGGGCGCTGTGTCCTGGCCCCACCCCTCGAGTGGCCGGGCTTGACACCCCTCGGGAGGTGGTGCGTTTTGCGTGCCGTGCCGTGCGACGGTTTCGTCCTTCAGCTTTTTTTTGTTTGCTTCCTTCGTTCGCTTCCTATGTCACTCCGGAGCCCGCTCGCCCGACACGCGGCCACTTCCGGTGTGCCCGGCCCGCTTCTGGCGATTGCTTTCCTTCGCCAGCTCTTCCGCACGGAGTAAATACGCACCGTTTATCTGTCTTCGAATTTAAAATAAATAAGCCCGCCGTGCGTGCGACCGTTTGGGAGGGTGGTGAGCGGGCGGACGATCTGGACCCCAATGTTGGGGGCATAAATAATAAATAAATTATTCCTTCGAGTTGTGTCCCGTCCCGCGGGCCCAGGACAACGTTGCGGAGGGAAAGTTATCATTACGCGCGCCGGTTTTGATGGGAAAGCGCGTTTTTATTTCATTTCCACCGGTTTGGGGAGTTTTTCTTCGCTTTCCTTTGTGGAGGGTTCTTCCATTTTGCGACCACCCAGGTGATCCAACGCACGCGTGTCAAAGGAGAAGTTCTGCTTGTTGGGAGGCATTACCGACTGGCGTAGTCGCTGAATGAGGGATTTGTTGGGGGAGACAGTTTTTAGGCGATCCACGAGCTAGTTCCAGCTGCTAGCCAATGCTTATTTGCCATTAAGAAAATGATAAAGGCTCATCTTTTTTTAACCAACAACCGTAATTTTGTATTACTTTAAATTTGATGAAGCCACACGACCGATTGAAGAAATTCCCTTAAGGTAACATATTCTATATTGATTTATTTCAAAACAGAGTCAACGAGCAACTTAGCCTGATTGATAAGCTATAGAACTAACTTAGAACTAATAGCACAACTAAGCTACACTGGCAAAACGAAAGCAGAAGCGTGAAAACCTAAATAAAACATTTATTATGAAGGAACGACAGTAAAAACATTACGACCCTGATTAATGGACATATTAAAGAGTAATTAACGGGTCATTACATCCGGTTAGAAACGACTACGCAACATTCTAAGTTCCAAGTTGTCTCAAACATCAAGTAACAGTGAGAAACGTAACTGAAAAAGAATGGTTTCGGAGGGTCAAAACGGGGAAGTGCAAGTTAGGTAATCGATCAATGGCCTAACAACCAAGCCTAAGCACAGAAATCCTAGTGAACTTGTCAGCATAAAGTGAATGATACTCAGAATGAAGAAGAGTCAGAGGATTGATGACCAGCAAAAACCAAAGCGGACATAAAATGGGGAACGCCGGAGACAAGGAATACGTTACTACGGCTCAGTTATGCGCCGAATTTTTTGAAAACTAAAACTAAAACTAATTAGAACAAAGTTAGAAACACTCTTTATTATCCAATTCTAGTCTTCAAGTATCTGACAATTTGGATCCCTGAACAGATATTGTTAGAGCAACAGCAACGTTCAATAGTAAGTAAAGTAATTGGCGAACCCCACATCGCTAATCGTCGAGATTGTCGATAATTGCATCGAATGCGGTGTCAACTCTATAACCCCATCTCGAAATCGCGCCACCCCAGAAGGACCTGTTGAATGCACCTTGTTGCACCTTTAGGGTGCTCAAAAACTGCACTGCCAAACGCCCCGGTGGTGCCCTCTTTTTGTTGCCAAAACTAGGGTAGCGAATGCACCGAACACCGAACCCGGGCACATGTCACCGTGTCGTGAGAATGGCCATCGTTTCGCACTGCAAATAGGGCACGCGAGGAGAGCTCGAAAAAAGGGGTTTCGCAGGGTCGGAAGGATCGATGGAGAGCAATCAATGAAACACACACAAACCGACTCTAATCGGCTTTATTAGCACGGACACGAAGTCGAGTGGCACCGATCGATTGGCCACCGGAGGAGGGATTCCGGAAGTCAGCCCAGGGTCTACGTGCAGTACGCATTGCACGTAACGTAGAGTTTCCCGGACACCGAAGTCACTACGATGCTCGTCAGTGTTGTCGCTCCGATTCCGCCACCAACCAGCGACACTTCGAACGGGTGCAGCGGCAGGTTGTTGTAGCAAATGACGTACTGGAGAGCGGTCTGTGAGGGAACGGAAAATAAACACCGGACGCCTAGTGCCTCAATCGCCGGAACTACTTACTGCTGGTGTGAAGGAGAACGTTCGCGTGGTCACGGGAATGTGGCTTTTCACGTTGACACTGTTCGAGTAACAAATGCTGCCCGAATAGGCACCGAATGTGATCACGTTCGGGTAGTTCAGGCTTTGTGGAGGCTGCGCGTGGCCGGTGGCCAACAGCAGCAGGACCAGAAGTGGCAGGACTTTGGGTGGAAGCCAAAAATAGCGGACCATTTCGGACCGGCCGCCAGCCAAGGGAGGCGATCGTTGGCGTACTGAAGCCGGGTGAAATCGTGGGAAGCATTTTTATATCAACCGAAACCGGACGACAAATTGCGCGAAGCCAGGTTAATTGTGGAACCAGGTCGACGGAAAAGAGGTGACATGGACACGGAATTTTGGGACACATGTTTTGCGGATACAATTTGCGGCGGAACTGGGTCAGTGGATGCAGTTTGGTCGGTTCAGCCGAAAAACTTTGCACTTGCATCTTGAACGTTTTCGTTTCAACCTAATTACCGGCTGCCCCACAAGTCGTCGAACCGGTTCTGTTTCGGTACCGGCTGCGGCTGCTCTGGTCTCGGCACAGGATCGGCGCTTCGCCGTGAGAATCGCGTTTATTAAAGTGACGTGATGGTGTTATTGAAAAGTGGACTTTTATTCCGATTCATCGAGTCATGCACAGTACACTTCTATTTCCGCGTTCAGTCGACCCCCGAATTCCGTTGTGAGTGCCAATGTGGTGGGTTTGAGTGGGGCGATTCCGATCCCTCCTTCAAGGATCTGTGCCCTTAGTAACTGTGGCGTTCTCGGCCGAATCTCTATAAAGCTCACGCTCATCTGCAATGTGTTAGGGATCCATCAGTTTGGGTGTTTTCCATCAGTTGACCCCTGAAATGACTGGGCAAACACTTACCTTGGGTGTAAAGGAGACCATTCGGGTGACGGGTACGAAGCTGAAAGCGTCCGATTTGACCGTTGCCGTGTAGCAACGGGGGGCCTCAGGGCGATAGCGACCAATGATGATGACACGAGACTCATAAGTGTTTGGAGCGCAAGGCAGGTTCGGAAGTTGTGACGCTATCAACAGCAAACGCACCAGGATACATGCGTCAAGCGATTGTTCCATCATGCTGTCGGCTCTTCACAAGAATTGGGTTACAAAAGGGGACAGGGAGGCGCAAGAGGGAGGCCTGATCCTGAAGAACTAATCATAAACACTAATTTTTTCGTTAAATAAAACTTTCCATTATGCCACGATTAGGCACCGCAGTAAATCGTCGCATCGACATCGAGGTTGTGACCTGGGTGCGAGGTCAACACGATGGTCGTGGTCGTCGGATTAGCCGTCCCAACACCGCCGGAGGTTATCTGGGCGTAGAACTTTTGGAACGATGACGAGGTAAGCTGTATGTAGTGAATATTCTTTTGAGCCGCCTGGAAAGTAAACGGGGAGAGACAAGTTTACACAATTCATCCGCTGCGCTGGTCGCCAACGGGTCTTTTACGGGGCTTACCGTTGGAGTGAAGGACAACACGCGCGTTTGGGGTGCAATGCGCAGAGCGTTACTGTGGACTGAATTAGCGAAGCAAATAGCCGAAGTGGACTGGAACGTACCGTACACAAACTCGGACGATTTCTGGATGCTGCCGGTTTGAGCTCGGGCCACTCTTGGTGATAGAAACGTCCCGGCGATGAGTGCGACCACAAGTGTAGCGAAAACTCTGCCCCGACCCATGGCAGTGCCGTGAAAGCGGATGAACCGGGAGCAGATTTCGTTCAAGAGGTTTTTATAAAGACTGACGCGGCAGCGGGCTCGGTGGACTCATTTTATGATCCGAATTGGCACGCCACTGCAATTCGAACCGGTTTCGGGACACCTATTTCGGTCGCGAATGCGTGGCCGCCAATAATGTCCGCGAAATTCGGCAATTGCCACGTTCGTCGCTTCATTTCCTCGAAAGTCTCTCCGAGGCGTGCGGAGCTGAAGAACCTGTTTTCAGCACGTGAATGAAATTAAATCAACACATACCGATTTGTTCTGCTTCTCGGAACCGTCTACCTTGTGTTAGAAGCAGGTAAAAGTAGTAAAATGTCGCGAAAAGCGATAAGCTCCCCGAAGAAGGTAAGGCGCTGCTGGCAAAACTTTGTCAATTTAGTCAACAAACTTGATCCCTAAATTAATGTATGAAATGGGAGTAAAGTAATAAATGGGAGTAATGTATGAAATGGGAGTGATATTATTGAAAACTGGACTTTATTCCGATTCATTGAGTCATGCACAATACACTTTTATTTCCGCGTTCAGTCGACCCTCGAACGAGTGGCCTCAGAGCGATTGCGACCAATGATGATGACACGAGACTTATAAGTACTTGGAACGCAAGACAGGCTTGGGATTTGTGACGCTATTAGCAGCAACCACACCAGGATACATGCGTCAAGCGATTTTTCCATCACGCTGTCCGCTTTTCACAAGAATTGGCATACATAAGGGGCCAAGGAGGGGCAAGAGGTAGGCCTGATCCTGGAGAACTAATTGTAAACACTAATTTTTTTATCGAATAAAACTTTCCACTGTGCCAACTTTAGCCACTGCAGTAAAACCCCGCCGTGACATCCAGGCCCTGACCAGGGAGCGAGGTCAACGAGATGTACGTGGTCGTCGGATTGGACGTCCCAACACCGCCGCCACTGAGTATCTGGGAGTAGAAATTTTGGGACGAAGGCGAGAAGACCATTATGCAGACAATCTTCATTTGATACACCTGCAAAGTAAACGGGGAAAGACAAGGCTACACACTTCATCCGCTGCTGGTTGCTTGAGGCTTACCATTGGAGTGAAGGACAACACGCGCGTTTGGGTCGCCAAGGGGATAGCTTTAGTATTAACCGAACTAACGGAGCAAAGGTTCGAGGTGGGCGTGCACACACCGTAAAGATACTCGGATGCCGTGGTGCCGTTTTGAAAAGGCACTCCAGGAGATAGAAACAATGAGTGCGATGGTACGATGAGTGCGACCACAAGTATTGCGAAAACTATGTAACGACCCATGACAGTGCCGTGAAAGCCGATGAACCGGGAGCAGATTTCGTTGCCGGGTTCTTATAAAGACTGACACGGCCGCGGGCTCGGTGAACTCATTTTAGGTTCGGATTGGCACGCCGCTGCAATTCGAACTGGTTTCGGGGCACTTATTTCGATCACGAATACGTGAACACCAATAATGTCCCCAAAATTCGACAATTGCCACGTTCGTCGTTTGATTTCCTCGAAAGTCTCTCCGCGCCATGCCGAGCTCAATAACCTGTTTTCAGCGCGTGAATGTAATTAAATCGACACAAAACGATTCGTTCTTCTTTTCGCGACCGTCTACCTTGGTGTTAGAAGCAGGCAACAGGAGTAAAATGTCGGGAAAAGCGGTGAGCACCCCGAAGAAGATAAGACGCTTGTGGCAAAACTTTGTCAATTTAGTCAACAAATCGGGTCCATTAATTAATGTATGAAATAGTAGTAACACTCGGTGATACTAACTGCAAAGAATGGTCAGTCGAAGCTCTCCAAGAATCTTCCAATAATGTCGACGGCTCATCGAACTCCCAAGAAAAACTTTCTTTCAATTTTGCAGATGGCAAGAGGCCGTCCCGAATCAACAAATGTTGCCGACTCCCGGGCAGCGGCTAATGCCGGAAACGGTGGAATTAGTTTGATACCGGGGAGACCGATTGCCTATCGGCCCAAAAAGACCTATCTGCCATTCAAATTCCTGCTTTTTGCGTTCACACAAAATGAACGGGCGGTCCCTTGGCCATTGCAGCGATCGTCTTTGCACTCGACTGAATCTTTTATTAATCTTTTACGTCTGCGAAAGCGTTTTGATGACTTTTCGTCTTGTTCATTCCGGGATTGTAAGTTTGCGTCCGGTCCACCCGGTCCGTTTTTTTTGCGTGGCTTGGTGACTCCAAAGACTAATTGTACTCGAGGCCGGCGAAAGACGCCAAACTCCCTACGGCCGGTATTTATTGTTATAGAAACGGCAGACAGTGGGCCGCCACTGGCCCACCTCCAGGGGCAACAATTATCCCAAAAGGATAATGCGGAGTGACCCGCAAGCCGGGGCGCTGGCGCGTGCCACTTGAGCCGGACGAAAGAATTCCAATTTAGGCGAATGTTGGAAAATTTAATTTGAAAACGAATCTGTTGGTGGGCGCCCCAAAATCCGCATGCCAACCGGTGGGCCACGGCCGGCAGGACTCGCACGCACGCTTAACTGCCGATTCCGATGGCTGCTCCGGAGGGAATTGGCCGGCGGGCCGTTCGTGGTGAGCATTCGGGCAAACATCACGTTTCGGGCGCCATAAATTTCCGCTTAAAAACATCGCGCAATTTGTTCAATTTCCGTGTTCTGCCGGAGCGCGCCGCAGTGCGGGAAATATTAATACGTTATGCCTGTGATCCCACCATGCGGTCTTTCAAAATGGTAATAAGTTCAAAAAACGCTGGTAAAATGAGAAAAATACATTTCAAAAGCAAAAAACTCTCCTCGTAACGCATCATCAGCACGAGTTCAGTGGTCCAGCCGCGACTGACTGACTGACTGACGGTGATGAATGGCTTTTCATTAAGAAGTTTGATAGGTGACGGTACATCGTGGGGCAAGGCAGGGCAAAAAAGAAAACCCCGAAACTCCGATCTCAACTCGGGGACGCAAAAAAATCATTATCGTTACACACTCAGGAGCGCGCGCGACCCAAGGTAAGCATGGGCACGGCTTGACGGCTAATTTTCGTGAGCAGCCGCCGAGCAGCCAACGGCCATCCAAGAACGGAGCAAAAAAAAAGGATTTCCTCCGTCCTGTTCGGAAACTACACACAACCGACCGGAATGCGTGCGTGCCCGCCGGGTCCAGATGTCGCTCGTTGCTTTCAGCATAAATTCATCAGCCTGCGCACGGATGGAACCGGTTGGGATGGATGGGCCGGCGTCTCCGGTTTGCTTGGTAGAGGTGTTTTTTGCTCGCTGGCCGCCGGCCCCGAACTCGACCGAGAACCCGACCGTGTCACGAGAATTTGAATAAACATCGTGCACGCATCGAAAGGGTGTACGTCACAGCGTTTCGTACCACGACGATGTTCCGTTCCTGTCAAAGGTTGCGTTGGTCGGAAAAAAAATCCCGAAAAAAAAAACTTCCAACGGCCAGGCGGAACTGAAAAAAAATCTGTATCAACCGCACGGAAGAAGGCCTCGCATTTTGGAGGCAGAAAGAAAAAACACATTGTTTAAATAGAATCTCTTTTCCCCTTTTCGGGCGTTGATAAGTGGTTGGCCCGACCGGGGCCATGTATTCCGGCGACGGTCGACCGTGTGCATGTTATTTTAGTTGGGGATTGTCGCTTATTTTTTTCTTCCATTTTTTGTGTGTGTTATCGTAGACCGAACGCACCGGAATCATGTTTCGGGGACGATTTTAATCCATAAATAAATTACTACTCATCCAGTCGAATAATTTTCCCGCACCGCGTTGCCGGATATGCAGATGGCGGTGAGGATGAGTGGGACTTTTTTGTTGTCCCGGTGCTCGGTGACGTCACGAACGGCAGCCCTCTGTGCGAGTGTAACTGATCCGTTGGCAGCCCGGGGAACCCGTTAGCCGGAGGGAACCGCCATCCTAGTGCCTAGTTCGATTGTTACGAGACAAGAACCAGGATTGTATGAGGAACACGTGAGAATGAATCACACGTAGCCGGTAAGGAATTTCACTTCTCCTCGAGACAAATTACATTTTAATTAACATAAAACGGAGAAGTTCATGAAATACTCCCAAGCCGGGGCTCGCGAAGGCCTTTCGATTTCCCTTCTGATGCTAATTCGCTCTATTTTCCGGCGGCGTGAGAGCTTGACCCGCAAGGTGTCCCGGTGGGCTCACGTCTTCCCGAAAAAGGGAAAGGCTACGGAAAGAACGGTTCCTGCTTTCCCTTTGATTGCATTCATATTCAAATCGATCCGTGCCACGGGCACGGCGGATTCTGCGGACTCCTTTCCTTCGAAGTGTGTCCTTTCGCCTGGTGAGAAGCCGCGTTTGGCGCTGAGAAAACGCAGCACGCAGCCTGCGTTGGTTCGCAGAGGACCGTGACGCAGCAAGACGTGGCCACGGTATTATTAATTGAATATGTTAATTTAGGTCACGTCAACGGAAGCCGGGAAGAACTGTTCGGGGAAGTGTAGCAACTGTTGGATTTATTTTGCTTACTTTTTATCCTTCACCACAACTTTTACTTTCCTTCAGCCCGGCCGCTGGAACCTGGAGCTGGGGCAGTGTCCTGCCGGACTGCCGGCGTATAAATCACTCGGCAGCTGATGGAGCCGCGCCCGGGGTAATTTATGCGCCAGTTGCTTGACGATCCCGCTCGCTCTGTTGCGTAATGAGTGGCAACCGCGCCTGTTCCGGACTCGGTACCGGCCACGAATTATTCTGCTGCCCAACGACCAACAGCTGCTCTCCCGAACGTTGCGTAACGGTTCGAAGGATGCGAAATCTCTCATCACCACTGGCCACCGATTTAATTGCGATCTTTTGTGGTCAGTACGGACCAGATTGCGGAAGGAACCGATGCGAACCAGATGCTGCTTGGTTGGGGGCTGGAAGTACTGCAAACAGGGATCAACGCTAGGGATCAGTTCAGAAATGAAGTAAAACTTTTAATTACCGAAGGCATTAGCTACGAATTAAGTATTCAAATGCTTTTTTTCCGCCCAAGATTGAGGTTTCGGTTATTCTTAAACAGCCACAGAGTAGGCTACGCTCATGATTGTTCTAAACATTTGATATGCAATGACATCCGTTTCGCTTTTATTACGTAGTGTAAACAAGCTACTAGAATATTAATCGAATCGAATTAATAGTCGAAACCAAATGAAGTTGTCAAAAATGAGTAACATCATGTGTACTAATCACGCCATTTGTTGAAGAAAACAGAGATCCACTAATGGAGGATCGCTAATGAAAGGATCAAGAGAGATGAACGACGCTCGCCAATAATGCTCCTTTCATTCGCTGATAAGTGTGGACTCGATCCACAAGAACGTTCACTTGAACGCCTATAATGGATCGAGGAAGATGAATGGTATTCAGCAATAACACATAATTTGACTGTAATCTGCAATTAATGATACGTAATTTAGGTACGTGCCGCTATCGAGGATTGTTTTGTAAATATTCGATGTACGATTTGACGATGGCGGGAATCGATGGCCGGAAATCCCTGCATTGCGGGCTGCATTTTTATGTTATCCTTGCACCTGTAGCATCACGCCCTGTAACCTGCCACCGGTAACCGCAACCAGTCCTCGGAAGCCCTTTTGCAACGATTAATGGCGAAAACCGATCGCTTCCCGTTCGCCATTCATCGCCAGATTTGTGGTGCAAATTACGGTTCTCCATTGTGCCTGGTCCATTGTGAGTCCTTCCATAAGGACTTCCACACGACATAAACATCAGCGCAGCCTCTACCGAAACTGTCAAAGCGTCGTGAATGCGAATCCTTACAATAAACTGCCACCGAGATGGAGTGCAAAATCGGGCCGTGGCCGTAACGTGGCCCTCCGTAATCGGGGCCTCGGTGCGTGTCATTATCCTGGTGGCCTCGTCCTCGTGGCTGGTTTCGTTTGATGCTTTTCTTCAGCATTGTCACTCGACTGAATCAAGAAGCAAAAGCCGGAGCAGCCGGGGACATGCCGTACAAAAAGGGTTGATTCGCACGCCACGGATTCCGATGGCAGTCGGAATGGGTTAGGGGCCGTATTTTTCGGGTGCCTTTTAAGGGCTTGATAGGCAGCAGATAAGAGGCGAAAGCGTGAGAAGGTACCGTGGTCGTCGAGGCCGCTTCGGAGTGAACGTGCCCGGGAGTAAATTAAGCGCAAGATCAATTTGTCCTTCGCCGGAGCGTGAGCATAATCGCTGTCGCATAGAAATCGGCCTTAGCCGGAGCATGATAATGGACTACCGGGATGTAAAAAAGGGATCTCTTGGAAGGCCTACCTGGCGGAAGCGATCCCTAATCCTGTCACTGTTCGGTGTGTATTTGAAGCACACACACACAGGACACGAAACAACTAAAAAGCGCACGACAAACGTAATCGATCCCGGAATCCCGGCTGGGCTAATTTGGGCAGCTAATCTTTGGCTTTGTCCCGGTCCGCTCCGGTGCCGGCAACGACCTTCGACTCGCGGTGACTCGCGAAATGGCGTAATCGGCCGGCCATTTTTTTTTTTTTCGTCCCCGACTCACTGCTTAGTGACACCAACACACTCTCGAGCGCGCGGCATTTCGATTTCCGCGTTTCGGAAAACCATCGTTCCGTCCGGGCCTTGCCGCGTGTTCCGGGGCAAACGAGCTGGATGGCTGATATAAATTCCCTATTCCGCGTGTCCTGCGTTGCCACCACCACCACCGACGACGCGAGGGTTATGCTTTGCTGAAAACGGCCCCGAAAAACTGAGGGTGAGCGACTGTGGCGCGCTGTTCACCCCTCAGCATGGAGACAAGAAGGAAATCCGGACCCGGTAAAAAAAAACGCCATTCACCCCCCCCTCGTAAGGTTGTTTACTTTGGCGGATTAGCATACGCGCGTTCGCTGTTCGAACTTATGCATCGGGAGATAGAAGCCATTTTTTTCGATTTGGCTGCCACTCGCTGTGTGTCTGTCGATTTTTTTCTCGGTCCTCTCCTGTGGGTGAGGGTGAATTTGGAAATGTAATGGCCGATTTTTTTCCCCCTTTGGGCCCTCTCTCTGGCCTTGGCCGTTGGTGGTGGTGTGTCGCCGAGCGTGTTCGGAGCGGAGACATTTGGCTCGGCATTAGTTGTGATATCGATCGATCGAGTGTTTCAGCATGTTTCGTCAAAGATAAGGAAGCAGATTAATGTGGGCCCGTAAGTGGCAAGGTTGCTGTTTTACGTTTCGATTTTTCTTGCCCTGCTCTCTCTCTCTCTTTCTGTCTTTTTGGGATTTGGCATTCTGGTCAGTCCACTGTGGGGGTGAAAAAATTAAATCCCGAGAGCAGCATAAAAAACGGCCACTGTTTGTGCTACTTTGCAATGCAAATATTAAGCGAAAGCAACACAATAATATTGTAAGCATTATGTGGTTCAGATTCGCATAATAACGGCAGATTAATACAAAAAAGGGATTACTCAAAAATAAGACGTTCAGAAAACGATGGGATACTCTTTTTTATAGTAGTTCAAACATATATTTAGAATTCCAAAACATATTTGGAATTTAAGTCAACCGTGCTAATAATAATAATAATAATAATATTTATTTAAACCTGGTTGCTTATAGCTATACAGGTGAGACTTACAAATCTAAGGAAACGAGAGGAGAAAGTAGAGGGAAAGGAACTACTACCTGGAACTGCTAAGTCATGGGAATACGGTTGTTACGGAACGATCTGGGTTGAGATTGCGTCGAAATGGTCATGAAATTGTGCATCACGAGGAAGTCGAACCAAGAATTGCCTCTCCACAAATCTGGTCTTTCTTTATGCAAATAATTACGCGAACTACCATTGTTAGCCAAACTCAAATAGTATTCTTTGTTGGGAGTTTGGCCGATTTAGAAGGAATTCAAGATGCACCACACCACGATAATCAAAGACAATTCTGTGCCGTTTGGATTTGGTCACAGTAGTGCATTAAAGTCTCGGTTTCTTATCGATTCAATGGCACATTTCCCTCTACACATAACTTTTGGCTAAAACACTATAAAAACTGTTCGTTAAGTATCTTAAAGCATCACCATCAACGAAGAACAATCATTGGAAGAAGTAGAGTTTTTCATTTAACTTCCCTGTCCCTGTTCCACTCCGATCGACCGACGCGATATGCTGCAAAGCGGCCTCAAACGGAGGAACCAACGCCCATTTCGGTTGATCGGTGCGAGGTGACAAACAATCAGCTTTATGCGATCCACCGTGTTTCGAATATTGATTTTGGACAGCAGCAGAAAAAAGCGGCAAGAAAACGGGACCCACAGCCACGCACCGGCCGGTGCTGGCAGCGAGCGAAAGCAATAAGGACCTTTATTTATGTCATTCACGTTCGAAGTTTGATGCCAAAGCAAACAAGAATCTCATTTTTATGAAATAAATAAAATACGTCACCACGTCACCCGGGCGAAGGCCACATTTCCAGATGGGGAATGCTTTTTCCCGCTGGCGTGGAAACCCCCCGGCCCCGGTGAAAGTGAAAGCCACCACACACCGGTGGGCCTATTGTGGATCCGAAAGCCTCCGTTTGGGTGGACCGACCGAAGAAAGCCGAGCGGCGGTGGCATAAAACTTTCCACCCACAGCACAAGCAGTGCGGCCGCGGCGACGGCTCGGGCTGAAGAATAATAAATTTTCCCTTAAATTAGATAAATGATATTTTTCTCCCTCGTTGCTTCGCGGCCGGTAAGGGAATAACAAGAAAGGAGAAGAAAAAACGGAACAGAGCCACCGAACACGCCATGGCCACGGGGCGACCACATTCCTCGTTTATCCGCAAACAACAGCCCCGGCGCACGCACACACACGAGCACGGGAAAATCGTCATTAACCTGGTGGATTCCGCGCGTCCTGACGCAACACCGCCCTGGGTCTGATGAGCTGGCGAATATTTTTCGATCGTGCCTGATGGATATTAAAAATAATACTAACAATACGCATTATAATATTTTATGTTTATCCTCCCCCGTTGCGCGGATCGCCCTTGCCCGGCCCTTGGACGCCTGCCACATTTGGGAGTGCCTCTATCGCTTATCGCGTGGGTTGATGTTCTTCTCCATCTTCCTCTGTTGGTGACCTCCGGTGACGACAACGACGACGACGACGACGGCGACGCTATCCGGAGTGCTGTCGATGGTATCAAATTTCTTCGCCGGCCTCCGAAGGACACCTTCGAGGATACGGCACGACGCAGTGGCGTTGTCGTTTCTGGCGACCAAACAATGATTAATTGTTGTGGCACGTGATCAATTACCGGCCTCCGGTGGTCGGCTCCGGGGATCGCCCGATGATGGTGGTGTGAAGTTTGTTACCAAAGTATAAACCAAACCGATTGCCGGCAAAGATTGGATCGGCCACAGGATGGTGGCTGCTGGATCGAAACTATGGTCGAGAACTAATAACGGACCCCGAAGCAGAAGCTGGCACTCATAATTTAACTAATGGATTTTTGAGAAGGTGTCAATAACTGATCAGTATCAGCGCCACCGTAAAACCCTCAATCGGATCCTTCTTTCATAATGGGTGACATGTAATCGAAACAAACCTTCCGTTTTGGTTTAAATTTCAACATTTTCGTCCTATTTGGTCTACCTTATAAGGTATTTGCTTGGCCAGCGTTGGAGCCGTCTGGGGGAGATGGTTTAAAAATTTGGCGCAACATGCTCCGGATGACCGTGTCCACCGGAGACGCCGTGGAGGGTATTGTGCTGTTGAAATAATTATCCTGTCAGCCGCAGATCTTCCGGTGTCTGCACCGGCAAAGGATGGCGAATCACTCGTCCGTGGACGATTCCACCGGGCGTGTCGCTAATGATTTCGCGCTGACTGATGGGCGATGCTGGCCGTAGCCGTGCCTTGGCTTTCCCCCCCAAAAAACCTGTGGACCAGATGCCCGGTTTCCGGGCCCAGAGCCCCGCGTAGCGTCATGGTAAGGTTCTTACACCCCGAACTCATTTGCCTAAATACTCCATCCGTCTTGCTTGACGGTGGCCAAACAACGCTCCTGGCGCCTGGCCAAGGCTAGAACAAATTAAATAAAGAGACGGAGACGTCACACTCAGGGCTCGCACGTCGCCCGGTGACGAACTCAACCATCGGCCGACGGCGGGAGACAAAAAATTACCGTAGAAAATTAAATTAAGACACATTATTTGTCTTCCCATAACGATGTGGCGGCCCATAGTGTGGTCTGTTTCTTAGCCCATCCTGTCCCTGGATGGTGTTTTCTTTCCGCTTGTATTTTTTTTGGTTGTTTGTTTTACGTATCGTAATATTTCTTTTCGGTGGCCCCGACGACGAAATCCTGGCGGCCATTTGTTACGGTAAGATCCGCGTCACAGGCGCACGACGAGCCAGACGTCCGATTCTGTCGCAGTGAATGCATCATCATTATCATCAAATAGACCGAGCACCGAGCCGGAGCAGGATGCTGTGCAGCCATTTGCCGCGCCGGGTGGGGGGGTGCCCCGGCCCAGAACATAATTATTTGTCGTGGAATTAGAAGGACATCATTTACAGCTTTACAGCGGCTCAGACGGCCCGGTTTTTGTGTGTGGTTCTTTCACTTCGCTCGTCGGCTTACGCTTTTGTGGGTTTCAATGAGGTACAGCGTTTGGTGGTTTGCTCATTATGGAGGTGCTACAATTGCGGTGACGTGTTTAAGCCGCGCTTAAATTCAAGTCCTCCGTTTTGGCCGGAGCATTTCAGTTTGGTATGAAGAAAAGATGGTATATGTTTTGAGGCCATCCTGGAATGTTTTTTGGTCATAATTCGAATGAGTTGCAGATTTTGTTGAATTAAGAAGCCTTTTTGTAGACTCGAATTTCCCGAACGGAAATCTCGAATACTGCCAAACTGACAGATCGAAACCCACTTTTCAATTGTTACCGACATTCGATACTAATTCGAATTCAATCGCTTCGTTGCGCGACATTCTGGCCTGACGATGCACATCGGACGTTCCAGAAATTTATGATAATTAAATTACTTCAAACGGACGAGACACTGAACGTCGATTTTATTTTTCCAAAACTGTTGCATAATTTCTTTTTTTGATCACAGATTGAAACCGAGCGGAAGGCACCGGAACCCAGGAACGCGGATTAACGAGCAAATTCATCAGATTCCTCAGTCAGCCACGCCGAGCAACGCCGAGCAAGAATGTAATCACATTGATTGTCATTTTGGTGCTTATAGCGTTTTATTCTGCTTTTTCTTCTGCCTCTTTTGCCCCACAACATGTTGGGGCCCCGGGGCTACAAAGTGACATTTTTGAAGTGAATAATTTCGGTGACGTCCTTCGCTGGAGCATCCTTAGGTTCCGGAAAAAGTTACGCCCATGAAGAAGACGCTGTGCGTCGCCGTTGGTCGAAACGCAACCGGCGTGCGTGTTTCGAGTGCCCATCCGGCCGTGATTGAGAGTCCTCCCGTGCGGATTGATTATTGTTTATTCGATGAGCCTCGAGTGGAAAAATGGACGTTTACTTCACCATCCCGCTCCAGGAATGGCGCCCGTAATTGGCTCTCGATTCATGAGTTTTCGATTCTTTTCGTCCTTCGAGCCTTGCCATGTGCGTGTGGCGAAAGCACCGGTGTTTTATTCAAATTTTATCGCTGTATTGTGGCAGCGTGCCGCGTGTGTCAGGAGACCACGGTTCAGTATTTGAACTCATTAAAATCACCATGCTTAGCTGCATCCTGAAGATGGTACGAGTCCTTGTTCCCAGACGTCCGTACCCAGCGTGGATGTTGTTGGGATGCAGATGCGCTTGAAGCATGAGGTGAACGTGAAGCTCGCCAATGGATCAGTAGGATTTGGTGAAATTTAAACACAAATACACTTGAAGTTGCAAAATGAATCGAGATTTTCCTTAAAATAGTCCTGGTCCATCTTTACGCTGTTTGAAAATGCCGTTGTGAAATATTTCGCTCACCGTAAACCAAGTTTTGTCAGCGAGACTAGTGAACGCTAGGTGGCGCTGTTAACCGGTTATTCGTGCCCGGTTCCTCACCGATCCTTTTACAGCTTGAACCGATAGAACGTTTGCAACCGAATCCTTAGCCGATGCACTAATTCTAAAAAGCATTAGAAAAGGGAAGTAGAAAAGGAATCCAATAAGAATTCGGA
This sequence comes from Anopheles cruzii, assembly GCF_943734635.1. Lineage (NCBI taxonomy): Eukaryota > Metazoa > Arthropoda > Insecta > Diptera > Culicidae > Anopheles > Anopheles cruzii. Next base: position 44,021,303 of record NC_069144.1, on the reverse strand, counting down.
GCATTTCACAACGAACCCTTGCATTATGTGAAGTTCAAAATGAAGTGTAACGGCGAATGGGAGGGGTTAGCCAATAAATAAGAGAAGGGAAGCGAGTGGACCGCGCCATTCTGTTGCACGATGTGGAAGATTCAGGCCAAATTTTATTGTAATTACTTGTCTATAAGCGGAAGCTAAGTATGGCCAACAATTGATCCTGCGCTCCAACCAATAGAGCGTTGAACAAATTTAGATAGCGACTTTACTTTATTATTGCAATAATAATAATAATACGGTTCGGCAGCGTTCAAACTTAGCTCCTTCATTGCGATGATCGCCTCCAACAATCCGACAATCGGCCTGGCGGCCAAGTTAACGTCTCGTTTGCATCTTCTCCTTCGGGAAATAAAAATCGTAATGACTGACCGTTCAGTAAGTGCAATTGATTGAAAGTTAGCAGAATCGATTTGTAGTACGGCAAATCGGTTCGTGTTTCAGTTCCATTCCAGCGGCCGGCAAACGTATAATTTTTCAATTCAACCATCTTCGATATGCGCTCTCCTCGATTCGGCGCATAAATTACGGGTGTCCATGGGTGCGCTTCGGTGTGTTTTATTTTGCTCTTTGGTTCTGCCTGATGCAACCCGTTCGAATCGTGTGCGCATACCGGTGCGCCGCGAGTTTATCCGTTCATCGAGTTGCTCTCCGGCAAGGATGGCCGATTATGCTGCGTAACCGCTCGTTAGACACCTGTGGGCATTCGGTAGCAGCTCGGGCGAGTAATGTGAAAGCAAGCGGACGTGTGCTGGCCCCGGTTCTTCTCCGGATCCTTGCGGTTATTGTTGTTTGCATTCGATAACCCTTTCGACGTGTCCTCCGAACACTCCGAGGCTAACCCTTTAACGGTGCGACGCCAGGCCGAGAAAAAGGCAGATGAGTAGCATCATCTTCGGCAGGGGTTTTTTAACTCCTTTTCTCTTGCCAAAGGGGCCACACAACCCTTGCGCTGCGAAGGTCCTTTTAACTGCGAGGGTTCCGAGGTACGCTGCGTTGTGCGATAAATAATGCGAAACCTGAGCATCTTCGTTCTGGGAGCGAAAGAGCATAATCGAAACGACGGACGGGCCGAAAGGGTTCGGAAGTTGATTTGTGCACTGCATTCGCGCTGTGCGTGCGCTCCATTTGTCTTCCTCCCGAGGGGGCCCTACGGCTACGGAATTCGTTTCGGCGAGATCGTGATCTTTCTTATCGTGGAAGACATTTGGGCCCCTCGACGGCCCTTCGGAGACCCTGTGCCGAAGGCAGCCGAACCATTGTATCTCCGGAGCCGCGCCTTTTTATTATTATTTCTAACATCGCCCGTCCGGGCCGGGAACGGGATTCGTGAGAAAAATCAATCGGCCCCCGGGGGGCGAGCGAGAAGAACGCTACAGCGGATGCAAATGTCAATAACCCATCACACACGGAGCCTCACAACGCATGATTTGCATACGCTTGTTCGGTACTGTTGCTTGCCGGGCCGGTTGATTGAATTATGGCCAAAAATTTAAATCACAATCGTGTCCTGCTGCGTGCCGCGCCGTTGGAAGGCGCCAAACCTGCACGAAGCCCGGCCGCTCTCGAGACGCCTATCGAACGCCTCTATCGGAACGGTGCATTCTTTTCGCGGTGCACACCGGGCAAGGTATGCAAATTTCGGTGCCTCACTCGGTGTCAGTGCACTCTACCCGCCTAGGGACCCAGATTTGATTATAGCTTCTCCCGGTAACAGGGACATTAAAAAAGGACTGTAACGATTTAAAAAATCAAACACGCATTTGGTTCTACTCGAGCACCTTCTGGAGAATTCTTTTTTATTCATGCTTTAGTTAACATAAAACTTGATTAATCTTTTATCATTTTCACTTCACTCACATCGCAACATACCTTGGGCCTTTCGACAAATGTAGCAGCTGCTCCGAAGGCTGCGAATCTTCGGGAATGCCGTGTCCGGAGCAATATTTCTTGTCACCCTTTCGCTTTCTTCTAATCCCTGGATCGCGGACCGAAGGGTTCCGAAAGACGGTCGACAAACGGTAAACGGTACGGTGCTCCGATGAAATCGAATCCTTTCGATGGCTAGAAGAAGCACATTAATCATATGCAAAATTCGGTTGTGGTTCCGCGTGTTGATGTACGTGCGACAAAGTGTGAGAAACTTCTCAAGACTCGTGATGTCTTGAATCCTTTTCCGTTTTGGCGCAGTGATCAACGGCCGGTCGGTTCCCGGACCGAAGTCAATTCGATACTTTTGATTTGCGTACCGAACAGCAGACGTCGATCGAGGCGCCGCTTAAGACCCTCGCCATGCACGCCTGGCTCCGGATTGCGCCGCCTGGAAGGGTTCGATGGCATTCGGTTCTGTTCGGCGTCACCGAAAGGGGTCCCAGGAAAGGTCGCGCACAAAAGGACACAGCGTCCCGGGAGATCAGGGAAGAATATGCAAATTAATTACATTGTGGCAGTATGTTGCACGTAGGACCCTGCGTTGCGTACCGCTGGCACGTTGAATGGAAGGACATAAAATGAAACGAGGACGCGACGCTTCGGTGCGTCCTCGTTTCATTTTATGCATAGCACCGGGGAGAGAGCGAGAGAGAGAGAGAGAGAGAGAGTTTAATTTATTTAAATTTTATTCAATTCACCCAATCGATCGCTGCCGGCGGGCCTCTTTCGGGGATGATGCACTTTGGGCGCGGACCGATCTCTTGATTTATGCGTTAATTCAATTAAGCTATGCGTCGGCCGGGTTGAAGCCAGGCAGGACATCCGCAGGAGAGCGGCAGCAACTGGTTGAAAGTGTGCCAGCTGGGCCCGCTCGAATCGATCATAAATTATCCATCAAATCACTGAAACTGTATCCGCGATGAGCGATGGCCGATCAACTTTTGCGCTTGTCGTTCGCAAAGCGTTGCCCGTTTGCCGGTCCTACCTTTCTGCTTACCTGTTCTTTTACAGATTGATCATCGTAATATTTCAAACGAGGCCATACGTAGAGCTTATTTAAAGTCATTTTTTATTTCTGTGCTTTTGTGGATTATTCCAGTTTTTGTATAGTTTTCTGTAAATAATGTTTACATCAAAGCCGATGTATTTATGTCGAAAAGAATTTACAGACACAGACGACGTTCGCTGGTTAGGGATAATCGTAAAATTCGACAACACAAATTCGATGAACCAACCGAGTCAGCGCCATCAACTCTAGAAGCCATCCGGCCATTACTATCAAATCGACGCCAGTAATCCTCGCGTTTACGACAATAGATATTACCTTCGTCGAGCCGAACCAATACACCGTAGAAAACATACAAAAGTGCAACGTAGCGTATCGGTTCCGTGCTTTCGATCGAAAAATTGTTATTTGATTGCAACCCATCTCAGCCTCATCGGGCCCGTGCCCGCCGATACATGGGTTACGATCCGACCCACCGGGAGGATCCCTTGACGTGTTGTTACGTCGTCCCGGGTAACGCGTCGCCCGCTCGACGAGCCGAAAGAGGCATAAAATTGAATGTAAACTTCAAATAACTGCAAATCAAATTACCATAAAAAGTAGCATCACTTCGGTGCTTCACATAAAATGCCAGACACACACATACACCTTCCTCGTGTCACGATAATCTTCCGCGTCGGCGACGACGGCGCTGACGCCGATGGGGACGGATAGAGGCAGGCAGGCTTTCACGGGCGTCCTGGTACGTCCCTGATGGACGGTCCCCGTTTTACGGCTCAGCATCAAAATCATGTTCGAACTATAAAACAAAACAGCCCGACACAAAACTGGCTAAAGAATCCGGGCGCCAGTTGCTAGTGAACCGGCTCCTAGTGTGTGCATAGACGGCACTCACACCAGGCCGAGACCATCACCCTTGTGGCATCCTTGTTGGGCCGCGATTCCGGAACAGCCACGTCAGGTTGGGAGCATTTGGGCAACTTGAAGGATCTCGAGTGCTACGATCGCCGACAAAGGATCAGTGACTCCTCAATCCGCTGCAGCAGTAAATTATTTGAGAAGGAGAAAGAGAGAGAAAGAGAGAGAGAGAGAAAGAGAGAGAAAATAACAGCAATTTGTGGCATGTCGCCGGCACACACCAATAAGGAGCAGAGCTTCCGAACGTCGCCGACATTTTTGCTCAATTTGGCCGACGCTCGCGCGGGTCGTTGGAGCCAGAAGGGTCCGACGGAAGGATTGCCAGGACATCCCGGAGCCGTGTCCCCGGCCGAACCGGGGGCATTGCAATAAAGTATAATATTTCATTTCGCAGCGCAACATAAACCAGCGCCATAAAACACCCTGGGAAATGACGAAAAATATATCACCCACTGTCAGGAGCAAGCGCCGGGGCCTAAGTGGAGTGGCATTTGTTGTTGTTGTTGCTGTTGCCGCGCTGGCATGTCGGAGCCTGCCAGCAGCACAACCCCTCCGCAAAAAGGGTTTACGACGGCACCGGCGAAGACGAAGACGATGGCGTTGGTAGAGGCAAAACATCGATCGGCGAACATCGGAACCGGGAACATGGCAGCCGCGGGAAGCAAATGCCTTCCTTCGCGCGGCCTTCCGCGGTGGTGGGTGTCCTGCTTTTTTCGGAGGGTGAACGGGCCCACCGCCGGGCCGGGAAGAATTCGTGAAGTGAAGTATGGTTGTGTCAGCTCATTTTATTTCAAAATTCTATGCCAGGCACTCCAGAAGGGATGGTCAGCGGAGGAACGGGGAAAATGCCATGTGGCCCAGGGAACGGGCAGCGGGTGTGGTGGCGGAAGGAGAAGTCAGTGGCACGACGACGGCGTCGCATTTCTTCGATGTGTTGTGTACTTATGCAAATGTCTCCGCCAGTCAGTCACCGGTACAGAGTGGGTTCCTTCCCACTCGCCTACCACACGTCCCATCTGCCACCACCCACCGCACGTAGGGAGTGTCCCCGTGCGAACGAAGAAACCATCAAGCCATGTACAAATTTGATTGGGAATTACAATTTCTCAATCAATCATCCACCGATCGATGATGGCGGATGCATCCCAAGAGAGAGAGTGAGAGAAAGAGAGAGAACGGGAGAGGAGCGGGGCGGAATCCACGTGAAATCCATTTTGCCCCTTTGTCCCAACCAACAACAACGTCAACAACAGCGGCGCCAAAGAAGACCAATCTCCCAAATGCCTTTCTTCGGGCGGCTTCATCGGTGGCGGATGTCGATTTCCTATTCGGTTCCGGAAGTCTTCGCCTTACGCTAGGCCCTTTCACCCACTTGGGGGCTTAAAGTCCAAAGTCGGGACACTCATAAACACACACACACACGCCAAAAGCGAAATCCCCACTGTCGGATTCTTTCCATCTAAATTTTCACCGAAAACACGTTTTGCACCGATCGCAAGGACCGGAGAAAGGATGACACCGTGCCTGTTGCCACAATTACCACTCACACGCACGCACGCACGCACGGACACGATGGCGTCCCGGCGGAAGCTAAAACGTAAATGAATTGCGTTGACCAAGGTCGGGATCGGCTACGTTGGCCAACGCGCGCGTCGGGGTATCCTCGTCGTCGGTCCCTCGTCAACGAAAACAACGAGAAATAAACCGGTGGCGGTGTGTGCGTGTGTGTTTGTGTCTGGACCCCAAAAGCAGGACCACCAGCCAGCCGCCACCGTCGTCGTCGCTCGTCAAGCCACCGCCACAATTAACACATTTTCCATGCCACCCCACGAGCGGCCCATCCGTCCCGTACCGTTCATTGAGACCAAACCACGGCAAGGATCACGTTCCACGCGTTCCACGCGTTCCTCGTTGAGGTTGTAATGGTTTTCATTTGCCATCGGTTGGCTCGGTTCTCTCATTTTCTCTCGACACCGGCCGCCTAAAACAACTCGCCATAATTATGCTGCAACCCCCCACTGCACACAGTGGGCACTGGGTTATTATGCTTTTACTCGTCCTCGTCGTTTTCCCGGCACTCGCTCTCTCGCTCTCTCTCCCAGGTGGGTTGTTTTCTATTTTTCCATCCCAAAGTTCTGCGAAGCGTATCTCTCGAGCAGAGCTCGGAATGTCCTTCCTTGGCGTTAGTGTTCGTGCTGCAAACGGTAATATGGAAATTAATATCCGAGCGCGCACACCGTCAACGGCTGCGGCTTATGTACTTCGATTCTGTCACCAATACTAACCCGGGCAAGAACCACACACTGGGCACGTGGTTCATTCTGGCGTAGGAAAAACTCCCTCCGGCAGGAAAGCAACGAAGAAACGGAACGGCAGAAAACGAGAAAAGCATGATGCCAGCCATTGGCGGAGGTGCGCAGGCGCCCCGGAGCGTTTGGAAGGGTTTTCCCGAGCGCAACCCCGTCAGTGGTTGCTACGATGTCCTTGCTGCTGCGGAACGCGAACATGTCGCGCTCATCGCGATGCTCTAGTTTTTCCTTTGACAGGGCGACGCGACTAGCTGGGGCTCTATGAAGGCTTCCGAGTTTATGGTTCACAATATTGATATTGAAAGTAGAGTAAATTCTTCCTACTGATGTCCTGAGAAATGTTTTAAAGATAATCTTCCATTTTAGCACGACCTTCCGAGAACTTTATTGTATGACATAAATCAATAAATGGAAATCATTCTCAGCTAGCTGATGGGCAGCGATTCAAACACTTTCATCGGTTGAATATCGAACGACCTCTGAGCAGGTGTACTTCGAGTGCCTCCTTGCGATTCGGTTTAATTTCATTTTTCATCTCCCACTTCTCCCATCGGCCGTGTCGTTCGACGTTTCGATCATTCACGTTTGACGTTTGACAGCTCCAGAACACCGGGGATGAGGCTTCCGCGAACAACCGTCACAGGACATCCGGCGTCACAGTGTCGAAACACTGATCGAAAGGATCCTCCCGACGCGACAGCGCCATTTGAAAGTCAACAACCATTCTTCATTATGTCACTGTTCTAATCTAATATCACTTTCCGCTCATTCGTTACGGGCCTCCCGGACGCCGCAGATCGGCGGCGCATGTCCCCCGCCCAAGACCTCCCCCTCTTCCCACCGGTGTCCAATGGGTGGTGGTCGCTGGAGCAGCATAGTGCGTCGGTCCCGAGCGCCGAGCGTGCGAATGCGTAATGCGTATAGAATTACGTCAAAATATCAATTTAATGGCTTAACTCGCATCGGTAATCAAATTGAAGCCAATTTCGGTGGCCACCATCGTGGCGGGCTCCCCCCACCGCGCTCGCGATCGCTCCGCTGACAAATCGCAAAAAGCGACCGCCCTTTTGTGTGTGGAGGCCTTGTGCCTTCTCGGGGCACTTTTCCCAGGGATATTCATAACCCGGGCTCCGGGCTGATAAGATTAATTTGGCCAATTTCTTTCATCCTAACCAGATCCTTGTTTTGGTCCGCCGTGTTCGCGTGCTTTGTGTTGCGCGGAGCTTTTATGTGTTTTCCTTCAGATGTCTGCCGTTTTCGTCAATACGAAGCCAACGGTGTTTTCCGGCGTTAGATGGATGACTTTTCTTCCAATATGCCTAAATTTTCAACATAATTCCGAATCCTTCATCAATGCTGTAGCTTGATTGGCAAGAAAGAACCAATGCGGGAACATCTCAGAAGCATTAATCTATTTTGTTGGAAACAAGGTCGTGTAATCATGTTGCCTTACGAAACAAAGGTAACATTGGGTGTTTTGGATGCTCTTTCTCTAACTAAGGAACTCCTATTACATACAATTGCAGATGACTTTGAAATTCCAAGGTAGTTTCTTCATTACTCCTCAATTAATCAGTTAGTTTACAGCATGTCGGACGAATAAGTTTCCTATGAAGACATTTTCAATCAATACATACCATCCGTAGAGCCCAGATTTTTGACATTTGCTTTCTGTGGTGCCTCCCATCGCGGTTGACAGCCTTCCAGTAAAAAAACTCTCCGAATCCGAACACCACCGAGCAGCGTGTTCCGCAGAAACACGGCCCGGAAGAGGTTCGCCTCTAAAGTATGCCATTACAAATTCACGGCGCAAACCGCGCGCTTTGAACATAATCATAACCATTGCGAAAGGCAATCTACGTGATTCGTTTCCAAACGCCAATCGCACCCCGTGCTTGGGCATGAAAATGGCCGCAATTTCTGCGCCGGCAGCAGCATGCAAACGCCAACCAGCCTCCAGGCTCGGCCAGGCTCGCAAAAGGATAACATCAGCGCTGGCCACGAATTTCGCGAACGCTCAACCCGATCCATCAAAAGGCTCGCCGTGTTCTTTTTTTTTTCAAACAATTTTATTTTCACCTTTTCCGGGCGCCTGCTCCATTTCGTAACAACGTCTTATCTTCACGGCACCGGCCGACGCGCGCCCGATGACGCACAATCCATTTCCGGTACCATCAACTCGTTGAACGCCGGTGCTGGGTGGGATTTTCCGCACAAAACTTTTCGCGTGGTACGGTGGAAGAAAATCGCGCCCCCCCCCCCACGCGGTGCAAAACGGATATCGAATCCTTGCACGGAGCGCACCGAGCCTCGCGACACGCACGCACCGGGCAAGATAATCGAAGGGGATAAGCGAAAAAGCAATTACAGCTAACAACCCGAAATTCAAATTGTTTATCACTAACCGTAAGGAGAATAGAAAATAATAACCCAACCGCGCATAAAACGGCCACGGCTCACGGGCCACGGAAAGGAAGGCTGTGGTTGCGGCAGACTCCTCGTGGGAAGCGTTTTATGGCAGGCAGCATTTTCTCTCTCTCTCTCTCTCGAGCGGTTCCGCGGTAGACACTCAAACTGGATCCTCAGAAAATGGAAGCTTTCGAGTGCGTCTTGTTACAGAACGAACATTGTGTTGGAGGTTCCTTGAAGCCGATCGTAAGGCGCGTGCTTCCGTGGGAAATAATAAGTATTTTAAATAATTCTTAAAGATTGACACTTTGCGACAAAATTACGCGTTTTAAGAAGAACGCGAGTTTCGGCAACGATAAAACATAAAACGATTCGCTTCTCAAGGACCTTATTTTATAGAACCATATATTATTCATCACGAAACAATATTTATGTTATGTTGGGTAGAGCATACATTACACGAAAATAGTGTCTCGTGTTGATATGAAACAGTTTTTGGACAACCCATCTCGAGACACTTCTCTCATCGGGTTGCGGTGCCAAGCCTCGGGACCAGCTATCGCCCAGCATCGTGACGCTCGATTGTGTCGCTTATGGGCACACCTCTCATAAATATAGTGAAATGTAATATTTTCCTATCTCGCCACCACTCGCTGGAGAGGATCCGTTCGTTTAAGGGACGTCCGCACACACAAACGATGTCGAGCGTCGTTAGCAGCAAACCCCGGCCCCGCTGCGCACCGTTCCGTTCTGTGGGGTTTTATGCTCGAATTTTCTTTCCATGTTTTTATGCTTGTCGTGTTTTTTTTTTGCATACGCCAGCACACCAAAATTCCATTCGGTGGCCCCCGGCACTGTGGCTTACGGGTTTAGGATTCGCCGAAAACTCTTCGCCCAACCTCGACGAGCGTGGCTGAGGAAGCAGCGTGGTGTCAACCCACCCCAAAAAGGAATAAGAAGCAGACCCGGCTGAAGACCCCGGCCGAGATCTGTCCCGCGTGGATGAAGGGTTTTTGCTTCTTTTCTTCTCCTGCTTTTATCAAAATGTTTATGCTCCGCCATACCGTGTGCCACGCACGCACCTTTTGTGTGTGTGTCTGTGCGCGACCCCCCGAAAGAAAGCCATAAATGGTTGCGAAAGAAACGAGTTGTCCCGCGGAGGTATTTTTGGGGCACCCCCCACAACCGAACCGCGGGACCGCGGGCCCGCCCAAAGGATCAAGCAGTTTTGCAGCGCGAAACGCGCCTCAATGCTCAATCATGTCACCATGACGCCGCATAGAGAAATATGTAAATGCGTATCGGAGGAATATTCCAATCAGCAGTATTTTTCGTCCTCACCGGCACCCGGCACCGGGCTGCTGTCTCTCTCTCTCTCTCTCTGCCACCGCCGCTGCCGCCACACCAACTATTCGGAGACGCTCATGGCAAAAGGATGCCTGCCTTCGTCCTGCGACTCTCGTCCCCGTCCGGTTCCGGCGGGTGGTGTTGCGGGTACACGCGCGCGCTACAGTGAGTTAGAAATCGCGCCGTTCGCGATTATGTGGAACCGTTGGAACCGAGCCAAGAAAGGACGAAGAGCAAGAAAAGCGTAATCCACCGAACCGTGTACCGCCATTCGGCCGCGGTGCCCAAAATGAGAGTTTGAATTTATTCCCGCAGATATGTGCTCGGTGCTGGCCACCGGAAGGAGGGATTAGGGATGCTGCAAAAGGGAAGGAATTTTGGTGCAGGATAATGGTAAGCTTTCATATCGCTTTTCGAAGATCGCAATGGAAGCGAGTCGTCGCCGAAATGACAAATGTTAAAAAAATGACTAGTTTTGTGACACATTCACACGGCTTGGGCTTACACGAAGTAATTGAATTCCAGGTGTCTTCTGCTAGCGATGAAGGCTGTCATTTTGTAGCCAAAAATGTATTTTTTAATGAATTTTTATTAATTGATTAAGCAAAATTTAAATCAGAGGACTGATAGGAATCGATTTACGTGTCTTACAAGTATGGTGTGTCCCAAATATTGCATTTCAGAGAGTAGTTTGGTAGGTTATCAAGCGAAGATTAATAAGCCATTCGCGATTACGATTGCGAAGTCTTGCGATACCAGCATTAAGATTCGAGCACCAATACGAATCAAAACCCAAACAGCTCTTCACAGAGACAATATTTTGGAGAAAGTCTTTCGCAACCGACATTTTGTAACTCCTTGCTTCCCCAGCAGCAAGTGCACATCCCCAGCAGTCCAACGTTTGGCCACCGGTACAGGGAAATGGATGAGCCCTTTTTGCGTTTGATGTCCTCGCATCCATCCTGGAACCGCACCCAAGGTGACACATAAGCGCCCGCGCACACACACACACACGTCAGGCACTTCCTGCTCGTCTCTTGAATTCGTTATTCGTGTGTGCCTCTGATCGTGTGCGGGCCGCTTGCGTGACGTGGCTGTCGCAAAATGGTTGAAATTTGCAATTCACGTACGCGTGTCAAACCCTCTTGACGCACCGAACGGAAAGACATTCACATTCCCCGCGAAACTGTAGCACTGTGAGACGGGGGAAAAAGCAGAGAAGGACGACGGGACCCGAAATGGAAACCAATGTGACGTCCTGCCTGTCACCTACCGAGGAAATATTGGCAGCGGCCCCGCGTATTTGTAACGTTTCGAAAATGGAAATTGGATTTTCGCAACGTCGGGCTTTTTTTTATCGGGGCAACACTTTTCTTTCTGCAGCGCAGCGCGGCTACAAAACGTTAGCACGTTAGCATATAAGCAGGCTGGCGATATACAGCTTCAGTATTAGCCTACAAAATTAGAAGAGGAACAATGTGTTATACTCTAAACGTGCATCGAAACAGAGACAACGCTGAAGGAATTGAAGTTATTTGAGCAAAGAAACGTATGGAAACTTAGAGTCGACTTTGTGTCTATACAATCCTTTGCTCGAAGCCAAATAAGTAACAGAATTACAATAACAACCAAATATTTTACAGCAATTAAAACGAATCATAGTTTGTTCGTTGCGATGCAAACCGAATCGCTTTTTGAACTTTTGTGGGAATTTTCCGATATAATAACGAGATACCCAGAAGCTTTTTCTAAATGTTTCATTCAAAGTGTTTTAAATGTTGAATGGTTTCGTAGAAGCCTAAATAAAGTTAAGTCAAGAATATTAGACAGATTTTAATCGAGAAAAGTTTAACGCTATATTTGTGCGTATTATCACAATAATAGCCACTTTGGGCGGTACTTAAAAATTAATTCCGTTTTTGATGGGATAAGAAAACAGACCCCAACATTAAATATTGGTATCTATCAGAGTATTAAAGAGTTTTCAGTGTTCAAAACTAACACCATGAAAAGAAGAAATGCTAGCAAACGCGCCCCAATAAAAGACAGTGAAACAATTCTCACCAACAAAGTAACCTGTTGCTCACAGGCGGCACAAGTTTCGTGGCTACAACTTTGCTCCTAACCTAGAAACACAATTTCCTCCGTCCTCAGCGACTCCCCACGCAGCGACCCGATTTCAAATTAAACTCATTTAGACACCGGAAAGACAAACAAACCCGTACTCAGAACCGTCTTTCTTCTTGTATCTTCTCGCGCTCATTTCCACGAACCGAGCAGGACACTGCCGCCGGAACGTGATATCATCGTCCCTCTCAACTCTCTCTCTCTCTCTCGGCGTCTAGTGCCGCTGTATAATCGTTCCATAGCTTACTCACACCTGCAGAACCTGCGGAAAACCCGGGGAACCACTACAGGCACCAACAGGCAGAAACTACTCTCTCTCGCTATCTCCGGCCATCTCCGGCTGCAAGTGCGGAAAAACACCGGCAACACCGTGATAAATGATAAAACGCGCGCCATAAGGGCAGTCAGGAGGGGCGGCAAGTTGGAAATGCGCCCCGGAAGTGCATCTCCTGGCGGTTCCGCATCCCGCTGCAGCTGCACCGACGCGAGCGCGAATGAAAAACTCTCATTTTCATTCGCCATTTCCCATTCATTTTCATTACCACCACCAGCGGAGTCGGCCGGAAAAGTGGAACGACTGGAGGCGGAAAGTGCACTCCGCCGGGAAATTACACGTGCAAACCACGCCGCCATCGTCGTCGCTTTTCGTTGTCATCATCATCGTCATCGTCATCGCCGTAGTAGTAGTACTCGTCGTAGTCGTCGTCAGCCGCCGGAGCACGTGGCTCATTATGTGTGCCACCGCGCTCCGTCTCTCTGGTTGTGTTTGTGTGTCTTAGCGCTTTTCGGGGGCCACACCACTACAGCCAGATTGGCACGCGCGCGGCCCGGAATTCATTTTCATTAAGTTTCACCCTCCGAGCCGGGAAAGCGGCGAGAACGCGCCGGTTGCCGCGTTGTTGTCATTAGCGATCCGCGTAAAGACACTCCAGAAAGGGACACTCGGAGAGAGATAGAGAGAGAGAACGAGAGAGAGAAAGAGGGTGTTTGACAATTCGCGGGGACAAACTTTTCCCTGGGCCGGAAAAGGTCGCGGTCGGGAAAGGAGCGGCCGCGGACCGCTTAATGAATGAAGGGAAGGAATTAAACTTGACCTAGAAAATTATCGTCGTCTCGCGAGCGCGAGCGTCCCTGGTTCCCGGTGCGGGGGCGCGAGAGCGCGTGTCCTTGGGCCCGCGACTCCCGCACCGTTACTCATTATGTATCGCGGCGGCGTTGCTCTTCATTATGTATGTAAATGTTGGCGTTTGTTTTTCGCGCAAATTTTTCCCTCGCTTTCCTGCGACGGCGGCGGGCAGGATTTGTTTTTCGTTTTCACCGTCCGCGTTCTTTCGCCGTCCGCGGAGTTTCACGTCGCGTCGTCGGCGGCGATGGTGGTGGAAGTTTCCGTTCGGGTGGCGGCGTGGCGGAGGGCTTTTAATCAGCTGTTTTCAGCTCCGTCGTCGGCGGAAGTGGGTGACTGGAAAGTTTTTCATTCATGGCCAGCCGGCGCCGGCACGCCACCGACACTTTTTGCCGTGCCGTCCGTGGACGTGGACCGATTATGATGTTTCGGTGGGATTTTGGGTATTGCATTGCGTGGCCTGCGTTCGGTCTCAAGAACCGGTTGGAAGGAAACTTGATGACAGATTGATGAACACCAAAAACGATTATTTTGAATGAATAGATCAATGAAGTATCTCGAAGTTGTACTTTATTGATTAAAGATGTCGAATTTTCAAAACAATATAACGAACAGAATGCTAGAACAATGATGCTATAAGGCTCTTTGTGTTTTGTGATCAATGCCATTAGTACCGTAAGGAGTTTTGCTTTCCTTTTTCACCCAGTATTAACTAGTTAAGCTACACATTCCTTTCGTAAGCCGATTTTATGTTGCAATAGTGTTGGGTCGGGAAGAATCCTATTTATTGTGACATAAAGCAACGATTCTTTGCGAGCTTGGCCGCAATCTGGCTACAAATATCAACCGACTCTATTGAACAATGAAACGAAGGATAATGCCTCGTCAGGTTCGTCCTGGAGCCCGCGAAGCCGGCAGATCCACTTAGAGCCACTCTCGTGAGTACCGAAACATGCCGCTCGAGGACGAGGACCACCGTTTGTGGTATTTCATAAAATCCATCATCCAGCGGCAGCCCGTGCGCCAGCCAACCAGCGTCCCGATGTCCCGGGTGCTTTGCAGGACGAAGGAAAAAAGCTCCATTTTCTTGCTCTGGCCAAGCGAGCCCCAGTAATATCCGTATTCCGATTCCGATGGGTTCGGATCCGGTGCACATGGCAACATTTTATCAAAGCTAAACGAAGGATCCTTCGGCCGGCGCTCCTGGTTTGCCTAGCATTTTTCGATACTTTATTCGCCGTCAACTAACCACTCGGCAGCTCACTCCCGGGTTCCCGGAAACGAAGGACTCGGACGGATCGCTGCCAGCTCGCTGAGCCCGCGCTTCCACCCCCGTATCCTGTCGCACATCCTGCTGACGACGACGACGGAAGGAGTAGAAAATTGGAATTCTAATATTTGAAAATTTCATCATGCCACCCGAACGGCGGGGACGGGTCCCCGTGCCCGAGGAAGTGGCGGAATCGAGGTTCCGTAGGTGGGATAAAATGAAGCAAAATACATGCTTTCAAGTATAAAGGAATGCCGTTTGCCAGTCACCGTTTCAGCAGAAGCCCTGCGCCGGGTGGAAATATAGAAGAAGCGGCCAAAAGCGAAAAAAGAGAATCCTCCGGACGGGTGCTTCGAATCCGGCGAATCCTTCTGCCCGTGCGCTTCACTACGCGCCCGGCCCGTCGTTAGGTTCCGATGCTTCTTTCGATTTCCGAGCCCCATTCCCGGGAAAGCTCGATGGTCCGCGCCGTGGGTGTGATTTCCCTTTTGTGTCCTGTCAATCCTTCCCCGCTCAGCAACGGCACGGTTGGGGAGGGAGGGAGAAAGACATTTTCGTTACATCTTAACATTTTCCACTCACGCGGGGATCGTCCTTACGGATCTCGGTTCGGTTTAGTTTGTTTTTTTTTTCCTTTTCTGCCCCGGCTTTCTCGAAGCCCCCTTACCGAGCGCAAGGTTCGTGACGCTGATGTATCGTGAAAGGCAGGATAAAAGAGCACCCAATATGCACGCGGACACGCGCAGGGACACCGACCGAGGAAGGGGGAGTGCCGGGCAACGCGCGGAGGATAACCGAATAAAGTACATATCTGCATGGCACCCGCACTTTTGGAGTTCGTTCGAAAATATCCTTCCACCACTGCGGGGCGGGGGGTGCTTTCCTGTCCGGGAAGGTGATGGTGGCGAACCGCACGCGCGAGCACATATGAAAAGGTACTTGAATAAATCATACATCAAATAAGTAGTGTAACTACGGCAGTGCGAACGGGAACGGGAGCGATCCTTCGGATGGCACCCGTTTCCCGCAGCGAACCCGGCAAAAATGATGGCCAAATATATTGGAAGCCACTTTCATAATGCTCATTTCCATCACTTTGTTCTCAGAACCAAAAGGATTACACGCCGGCAGATCCTTCGCATTCGGGAGAGATTGAAAGAATCCTGCGCTTCTGTCGTTTCCCAACCCTGATCGATACATTTTTGGGCGGTGACGGGTGGGACTATTTTTGATGAGCCCTCAATCGTACCCTCAAGATACTCATGAAAGCAACAGTACCACTGCCGAAAGGATTACTTTACCTTACACTGAGGAAGGGTGAAGGATTTTTGAAGATGTCAGCGTCCCTCAAAACGGAATAATTTTCATTAATTTAGATACGCTTCGGTTTAACTTCAATCTATACCAACCATTACTAAATTCATGGGACTTCTGGGAAATTAAACATAAGGAAAAAGAAAGAAAGAAAGAAAGATAAATGGCGCAATCTGGACGTTTATAGTGAATCGATTCCAACTTTCAATGATTAAGACAACATATCGAACCAAGCTTCAATATTTTACCAATCTCGGTGTATTTTATTAAAGAAATCTCTGTGTCACATCAACCAGGATAGGACAACAAAATAATTTAACACAATAAATTTAATACTCTGCTCATACCATGGTATGTCTCAGATTGAAAAACTTTTGAATGAGCTTGCGAGGCAGTAGTAATTTCCCTTACAAAAACCAAACTTTACAGGAACCGAACAAAACGCTCAACATGTATTGACATCCGGACAAACATTTTGCAAAAATGATTCATAATGTTGTATGTAAGGTTCTTTAGTTAGCTAAAGTTATCAACAAAACATAATACCAAACCATGAACCCTTTCAGCTTAAGGATTATCTTCTTGGGAAACATTTCGCCATAGGGTATCTCCGCAAAAACGTCTTCTTGCCGGCCAAGTAAAATGTAGTATCCGAACTAAAAGCATCGCCTTGTCAGTCCGGGTAGGGTGATTTACCACCGATTCGCCATCTATTCATTGCTACATTTCACCAACATCTCGAACGGTGGCCAATCGTGGAACCGTTTTGTTAGTGAAAACTCCGTACCGATTCTCCGATTTCAAAATGTGTCCGTCCATCCATCACTGCTTCGGATGCAGGAAGGTGGGCTGGGGTGGCACCACAGGGACACCATTTTATGTTACCACCCAACACACATGTACGGCGTTGGGAGCGGCACATACGCCTTCGCCGACGTCGTCGCGCGCAGCCATGTGTGTGATTCCCAATGCCTATCAATCGTCTTGGCCGGCACCAGAGGGTGGAAATCGATGCACACCTCTCTCTCTCTCTGTCTGGGTGTGTGCGTGTGTGGCATGAAATTTGTCCCACTATTCCGGAGGGGAATCGCGAACGAGTGCCTTTTCCTTTCGGATCGCCAACGTTCCGTTTTTTCGCCAGAAACCCCTTTCTCTGGCTTAGAGAATTGAAAAATCGGCAAAAGGGCGTCGAGGGCGGTGGGGTAGGGAAAATAATGATGGCACATGTACCACCCGCGGCACCCACCAGCCGTCACCGCCAGAATGCCGCCTCCCCGAGCAATCAACCATTATGGAACACATTCGATTCCACTTAGGCTTCGAACATCGGCTCGCTCCGTCTCGCTCATGTGTGTGCCGGTTTTTGGCCGGTTGCGAGTGCCAAAGCCTCACCCACACACACACCAACAGCGCGAGCATAAAAAGGGGACGAAGGTTTTTCTTTGCCCGATTTATGGCCGGGCAAAGAGGGGATCGTGGCGCCGCCGAAGAAAGCAAATCCCCGGCTTTGCGAAATTCGTGTACTACAAACTCCGTCGCTGATGTTGATGTGTGTCCGTGTGTGAGTGATGGTTGTTTTCGTCTCCGCTTGTCTGCTCCCTGTTCGGCCTGTTGTTGTTATCCGGACCGAAACACGGTCCTTTCGGAGGGTGGAAAACCATGGACGCAAGGAAGGAAGACGTTTTCCCGAGACGAGTCTGTGTGGGTGAGCGCTCTCGAAGCTCAAAGTGTCTGTCCCCCCGTGTGTGCGCTGTCCTTATGTACCGTGGGCCTTACATAGCCTCACGAGTGCGCCACCGCTGTCGAGAGGTCGCCATACATCGTAATCATCGTCGTCGTGTCCTGCGTCGTCCTTACTTCGTTCGCAAAGGAGTCGCAGCAGGCGTCGCCGTCGTCGTCGTCGTGGTGTTGTTGTCGTGGATTTTATGCTTCATGACAGTTGCCAGCCAACTACGATTCGGTGGGTTTACATCCCTTCGCGGCGTGTCCTTCTTCGTGCGCGCGCGTGTGTGTGTGTGTGTGTGCGGGAAAGCGAGAGGCGAGATGTTCGCGACCAAATCGATGTCCTCGAAGAACTCTTCTCTTCGAAGAAGAAAAAACAGGCGGAAAATGTGTGGAAATTCTCGAGCATCGCCACCGCCGCTCAACATGTTTGCGACAATGTTAGGGCCACACAGTCATCGTCATCGGGACGGTCGCTCTCGACGCCGAAAGGGCGACCCTTCTGGTGCGCCAGAACGAGAGAGAGAGAGAGAGAGCCCCCTCGTGTGTTGCTTGGAGGAAAAGCGACGGGCAAACGTAAGAAAACGGCCAACAAAAGAGGGCTTGCCGAGAAGTGCCGAGAAGGAAAACCGCCCGCCGGGTGGCGGGTGGGTTTCGGAACATAAAGCGGAGCGGCCGGACGGAGAATAAGAAAAATCGGGCAGGGAAAACGAGAAAATGCGGAGTGACGCTTTTTGATAGCCAACCCCAAAACGGGCCACAAAAAGCATCGCGACTTTCATTCGTCCACCGTACGCCCGTCAAGGCGGATCCCGAGAAGCGTTTTTGTCGCCCATTTGCCGAGTGAGATAACTGTTTTGCTGGCCCACTGAAGTCGCGTGACCCAACCAAGTGTGACTTTTACCGAGTTTAAGAACTCGCGAGAGTTGTGCAAGAAAATGCGAAACGTGAAAGTGAAAAGTTTTTCCTTTAACGGTTTATTCAAAGAATTCTTAGCCTGAAGCAAGTGAAGTGAAGTCCCGCAAACCCGAAAGACCGGTACGATCCAACAGACAGCAAAGCACCAAAAATGTGTGCCAAACAAGCCAACGGCCAAGCGTAAATTACGATGAGCCGGACCGCGGCTCATCGGTGAATGAAAATCAGCTGATCAGCCGGCGTGGCCGGAAAAGTCTCGTGGAGCAGCTTCGTCATCCTTCGTCGTCACCCGACAGATCGCGCTAATTACTGTCCCCGGTGTCGGGCGGTGCGTGTGTATGGGTGTGCTCGGAAGACAGAGAGCCGGCCACACGGCCGGAACGGGACGGCACAATGAAGGACCTTCCGTTTGCGTTTGCCTGTGCACAGCTGTGTTGGTAAGACGGGGATCACAGTTTTTCCAGCTCCTCAGCTCTATTTATCGCGCGCGTGCTTTTCTCAGTCTCAGTCTTTTGCTTTGGTTTCTCATTAATTAAATACATAGCGCCCTCAGACTGTTGTGTGTGTGTGTGTGAGTAAGTGTGCGGAAATGTGGGCCGTGGCCCTGTTTGTTGACCTTCGGGTTTGCGCTGTTTGTTGTGCATTTAGAGGGTGTAAGAGATGAGAGGTTGACGTTCTTGTTGGTTACCTTTATGCAACTATGATTGCTTATTAATATTGCTTTTTTAATACTTTAAAATTATTTTATGACGGCTCATTTTTTTGTAGAAGAGCTGTAATAAAAACCAATCATTTTGAGATTTGATGAAAACAGCGTATTTAACAGTAAACTAATCACCATACCATTCAATTTATTATATCGATTTTGACACTCAATATTTGACCGTTTCGGATTAATTTAAAGCCTACCGGTCCTATTCGATTTCTTCTTCAATATCACGCCGTGGCTGTGGTTTCTACTTCTCCATTTCCTCGATGAAGAGTTAAAATAATTTTCTCACGTAAGCCATCCATGACTTATCGCAACCCCGGACAATGCGCAAAACCTGTGCAGTACGGTTTGCCAAACTTCAAGAGGCTTCTGAACATTGTTTGTTCGCCAAAAGCCAACAGAAAGTTCGGCTGGATGTGGTAAAATTCAACAACCGAACAACACACACAACACAAAACACCGCACCCAAACTAGGAAGAGATACAGAGGGAGAGAAAGAGGAAAGTGAAGCAGCAGCAAAAACAACAAACACTCTTGCGTAAAATATGATCCGCTCCGTGCGTACACGGAACGGAACGCACCCCTAGGGCCGGCGCACTCACTCACTGGTAATGGCCACAATTTCACGCACCAGTTTCCCATCGAACGGTTCGGCAGCCCGCGCTGAACGGTCGTCCCGCATATTATCCTTTCGGGCTCGACATGATGAGCCTTCTATCTGGTACCGATCGCTTCCCGACCCCGTGCGCCAGGTAGGCTCTAGACCTTCTTCGGCGGCGGGCAAAACGCGGGCAAAACACGTGTGTGAGATGTTGAGGATTTTGAATAGGAAAAATAATGCGACCCCCATCGGGTCGCAAGGAAGGAACGGAAGGCACTGATCTGTCTGATCGGATGCGCCGACCGGGTGACCTGCCCCTGTGCGCAGTAACCCCCGAAAGGGGTTAAATAATAATAAATTACACATGCATAAATTATGTTCGAACCCGCTGGCTGGCCGCTGGCAGCCGTTGGCATGCAGTGAAGCGTTCAGGTTCATATGGATTCCTTCCGTATATTTTTTTTCACTATCCGCGGCGGTTTCCCTTTCGTTCGAAGGACCTTGCCGTTGAACCGTTGCCTGTTGGCCCGATGCGGGACGCGAGGACTCGCGTATCGTGTTTCCCGCTTCCAAACAGAAAAGCTTTTGCATACACGGCCCGAGCGGTAAACCCCAAGACTCGCATCTTGCGCCGCATGGATGAATTTGATGTTTGATGATGCTGCAACGGTGCCCTCGGAGCGTGAGCATAGTTTTGCCAACCTCGAGTCCGCGAGTTGTGGCCCACGGAAATCCGAGGCGAGTCCGGGGGCTTTGAAAGATTTGGCCGCACCAAACTAGCCGCCCGATGATTAATGCCACGTTCGTTTGTCAGCATTTTGGTTCGGGCTGTTCCTCTCTCTTTGTGGGATCGCCGTGTTCACTAATCGTTATTGATATGTTTTCGACACCAAATGCAGCATTAGTCAGTGCGCCGGCCCATTAGAATAAATCGTTTTGCGAGCGATTTACAGCCTCACCCCGAGAGATCACGCACAGAGCATCACGTCCTTTTATTCATCGCCACAAGAACGGAACACCGGAAGGCATTCGATTGCATCCGCTCGGAAGAGCGATCCGTTCGGAAGTGTCGTCTTTTGTCTCCGAAGGGCCGTGGTTGTAAAAGTGCCTACCAAGCTGGAGAGCCCTCGTCCCGGTGGTTGACGTGCGTGGCTTCCGGCTACCGGGGGCTTTTGTTCGGACCAGAACTGGGCCTGTATTCAAATTGTCGACGACAATTTTGTACTTCAACAACCGGTGTGCGGGAAGCCTGTCAAGCACGACGCAAAGATTGAGGAGGCCAAACCGAGGACCGTACAGGTTTGAAATGTCTTGAACGAAAGGTGCATAAAATCTTTTCACATAAAATATGGAGCTTCTTATGTCTGGAAAACAGTAAAATAACGATCATGACGATAATGATGATTGTCCACGTGACCAATTCGAAAGGAATGGATCGAGAGAGAGAACCCGATCTGAACGGAAGCTCTAACTGCCGGTCGATCAACGGAGTAACATAATGACAACATGGAACCGCGCAGTCAAAGCACTTGTTAAACAGCCATTGGCCAGCTATTTGGCCTGCTCGCCGGAGGGCCATAATTTTCACTTCACTTTCAAATACCGGGGCCGAGCGGACCCGGTCGGAATGATCGCCGCGACAAATTATCTTCTAATTGCAGGCCAATCCACCGGCGTTTGATGCAGGCTCGACCAGCCAGTCCCGCCGACGTGTCGATATGTCACCAAGCACCGAGCAACATGGCGAAGAGTGTGTATGTTTGCTGTTTTGCATTTTAATTGATTTCGCTTGTTGCTTTGCTTTACTCAACAGGTTCGGACGGCGGCCCCCGGGAGTCCTTCGCGCGATGCAAATGCGTGACGTTAATTGAAACAAGCAAAGATATTATTAGCACCCAGTCACCGGGCCCGGACAGCTGACCACGGGTTGTCCGTTTGTCACCGGTTTGCCAGCGTTAATCAGCTCACCTCGGTCCGGAAGTGGCCTTCAGTCTCGAACGGACCTATGAAGTATATCCCACAGCCTATACACAGCCGCCGGTGGGCGATGGGTTACAGTTCAAACTTTGGCGCACCACTTCGCGGCAATCGGCCAGACCAGACAACCCGCTAGCGAGGTATAGAGTTCCTATGTGCCCAATATTTCGCGCTACTTCATAGGAACTTCATACCGTGCTCTTGGCTTGCTCTGCACTCAACGCAGCCGCACCGACGACGACGACGACGAGACCCTTTCAACCCTTTCCGGTGTGGCTCGATAAAAGTCCCCTTCCGTGCGCTAGTTTATGGCCATGAACAGATTTAGAATAAAAAATAAACATAAACCAGCATTGACACGGGTTTCGCAGGGCTTCTCGGTAACACTGCTGTCCAATAAATCAACCACCAGATCCCGCGACCTTCGTGCATGGCGAACAACCCACCGCACCGGTGTCGATCGGCAAACAGCAGATAAAAACATATGTTAAACCACTTATGCGCCGATGTGCATATAGGCAAATGTCATTAAACGCATATCTAATAAATTTCCCAAAGCCCGTTTCGCATTGTTCTTGAACACCCCGTTTTGTGACGCTCTTTCGGGGACATCGGCGTTTCTGCTGGCTCTCAATTGTGTTCGCGATATGTTTTAGCTTCGAGATAAGCGATGCAAACCGATCAAACAGCATCGGTGCTGGCGTCCCGGATGGTGAAAATGCAGGAAGAGTGGCGCAGATTAAGTGCCGTGCGACAGACCCCCGAATATCGAGGACTCGACGTTGATTGAATGGATGTTGGAAGCGAAATATTGTTCGGGCACGTGGCATTTGTGGCAGTAAGGTAAATATCGACTCGGGGACTAAATGCCGGACGAAGTGAATAAAACCGACCGTTTTAACTTCATTCGGCCGTATCCGACTTTGACTGTAAATTGCGCACGATTTAACGCACGGGATACCTCAAAGTCGAACACCCGACGACGAACATTGAAACAGGAGTCGGTCGCGGCGGTGGACTCATTCCGTGACTGTTATTCGTCGGCAGCGATGCTGTCGCTGAACCTTCCGTCGATGGATCGACTGTCGGCGACGATCCTGACCAGCAGTGTGATAGGGCTGTTCATCATAGTGTTTCTCCTTAAGACCTCAGACCTTAAGATTTCTCTTAAAATCGCTATCGTTAGAATTTTCTTTTTTCCGCTGGAAATGGAAAGAAATTGATCATCGAAAGAAATGGAGGAGGAAAGTAAGGTAAGACTCGTAGCAATGTACAAAAAAACCGTTTCAGTCGGAAGCTTCAAAGAAAACATTAGGAAAAACGCTACCCAGGCTTTTCTTCTCGACTCTGAATCTTGAATTTTATCAGATCTCTTGAGTACTGTCAATTATTAAACCTTGTTCTCAAAAAGTCCATTCAGCAACTGTTTGGTATCTTCACACCGAAAGAGAGTCTCATCCCGGACGCCGGCATAATCCGGCATTGCTCTCTGCACCATCAGATGCCGTCAGAACGTCAATTGTTCCACGATTGTTATTACATCTGTCACCGCACTGACAACTCCGCAGAGACCAGCGCCATTTCCAACTCCACCGGTCCCGGTAATCATATCCTTCAAATTGGACCGAACCGTGACAAACGGATCGCACTGGGTATGCAAATCCGCCCGGCAGCCTGCCAGCTTGGGCTTCGGCTTTGGCGCCACTTTCGCTTTCGCGTTCCGCGAAGCTGGTTCTAGTTTCCGGGGGTAGCTTTTTTTGTCGCTTTCTGCCACTTTAACTTCGCATCTTGCGGGACAGCGCGGAGTTGCCGCGGAGTTGTGTATTGTTATTTAAATTTTTGCGCGAACCGAACCGAACAGGAAAAAAAACCCGAATGTTAACGAACAGATTTGCGCAAACTAACATCCGCCCGGAAGGTTGGGCAGTTGGGCTCTGTTCCTTCAGGTAGAGCGAGTGCCAATCAGGGGTCCCGCGTCACGTCACGCAAAAATATGCAAATCAGTTCGCTATTTTTTCTCCTTAATTTACTTTTCAATGGGGATGGCCCTGTCCCGAGTCCTGTCCGTCAAGGGGTAACCGTTTCGGTGTGTGTGTGCGTGCGTGCGTCCAACCGACCGACAGCATCCTTGCGCCGGCTGGTGAAAGTGAAAACGGCGCGCAAAGTTTTCGGCAGCGTAGCGAAAGTGGAACTGGGAACGCACGGTTCTACCGGAATCCGGCAGCTGATTTCTGAACTCGATTGCCCGATTGCGAAGCTAAGTGGATGTCGTCCCCGGAGTCGGTCGGGTCGGATGTTTGCGTATCGAGCGTCCCCGCCGGATGGTTGTGCCGTTCGAGCGCCCGAAAGGATTAACACGCACTCGAGAGCCTCGACAGCGCGGGCCAATGACTACCGAAGCCCAAACTTAGCGCGGCCGCCGATGTGTTTCACGATGCTAATAACACGCAACGGCACCGTGTTCCATTTTATGCAAATTATGTAGCTCAGCTGTCCCTGTGCGCGCGCGGCGGCGAGATTTGCATAAATTTGGCACGATTAGCGCCTCGCCCGATGTTGGCCCGGTTTTTGCCTGGTCGGTCGCGGACGCAGTCGGTAATTGGGCTCCAGGGTTGTTAGGTTGGCGTGTTCCGGTCGGCCTGGCTTCGAGCGCTCAAATCACGCCGTCATTTCGCGGAGGGAACGCCCTGTCAATCACAAGGACCGCGCCAGGACGAGAGTGCCACACTCACACCAACCGAGGAACGCGCCTTAGGATCGATTGACGTGCGTGTGTGGTGGCGGACGGACTGGGCGATGTATTGGGCCGCTCCGTTTGCCAATCGCACGAATCGATTTGCTCGCGGCGAGGGTGATGCATTTGCCGCCCCCTTTTTCGTATCCTTTGAGCCTTTTTGAGGCTACAAAATGTCGAAATTCACGCGAAAAATATTACTGAGTTCCTAACATACTCCTTGCGACATCAATTTAGAATATTTCACGCGGATAACTTTAAGGTTTGTTAAAGAAAAGCCAAGAACACTGAAGAGACACTAAAGACACTAAAGGATCTATTTTTATGTGTTGCCTGCATGTCGTGTCGTGAGAATTAGGCACAAAGTAGGACTCCTTCGGCATTTGCTTTTATTCTAAGTTTATTTTAATAAAATCTTTAATCTGCGATCGCTAGATCCACCTTTTGAATCCCATATCGTGAGACCGTATCCTTGCGATTCCTCACCACGTTAACACCAATCCTTGCCGGCTAATGGTGGCCTATTTGCTTAACTGAACGATTTCGTCGCACAGCACCTTCTCCGTTGGTGGCATTGGCCGTTTGATAAGCCCACCGCATTAGACCCAATCAGCGGACCCACCTCGTTGCCTTCAGCAACAGGAGTCGAGGAGCAGCCGGGCCGATAAAAACGCATTTTAGTGTCACATCGAAAGTTATTGCTGCATAAAAGAGCGCGAACGGTGGCGGCTGTGCGGAAGGATCGGTTTGATCGGGGAATCAATCGGCAGACGGCTTACCGGAAAGCGTATTCAGCAGGGAAAAAGTCGCAGTGACGTGCCGTCGTAAATGTTGCCTATTTCGCCGGGCCGGAAGGCAATTGCGTGCGACTTATCTTTATACTTGTGGAATGTATCTTATCGGGGGCCCGCTAGTGGGACCCGCAACCTGACGGGAAAGGACCGCAACGGTGGCGCCCCGAGTCGTAAGGAATTATTTTACGGCCGTGACATATTCTCATGGCTTTTCCAATTTTCCGAAGTAATGACATTCGATTTTTACGACAATCCACCCGGCTCGGCCCAGAGCCGGGCCGGGGGTTGATGGATGGTGCACTGATCGACGATTGAGATTCGGGTAAAAGGGTAACCACTTTCGGCGTTGGGTACGGTGCCGTGCTTGAACCCGTGCCAAATCACCAGCACGATGGAGCGATTCCGGCAACCGAACAACGCCACGGAAGCAGCGCGAAAATTCGCAACCTCAAGCGCTCTATCGGTTGCTGTTAGCTGCTCTGTTGCAATCCATAAGACGCCACAAAAACATATCTCCAAAGCGGCCCCGCGATCGGTCTCCATTCCCGGGGGCCACAAAATATATTGACACTTTCGTCGCGCATGGCCCACTGGGTTGTTGCCGTTCTCCGAATGTGGAAAATCCATTTATGAAAATTAGAAACGAAACGAAAACGCGGCCCCGTTGGAAAAGCCGGAGCCGCCATTTACTGCACGGGTCGGTTGAGTTCGGGCACATTTGCCAACGGCGCACTTTGTAGTGCCGTTGCCTGTTTCGGCGCAGGACGTCTCGGGCCCAGGGCGTAAGTGCCATAAAACTGGCTGGAAAGAAAGGGACTCGGAGCCAAGCGATCCAAACATTAGCGTACTTAGAGCGTTTATGTCCGTCAACTGTGGGCCCTTTTTGGCCGGGCGGCAGCGAGCCGGTGGAATGCTTTTCTCATGATTTATGTGCACCGTTACCGTTAGCCGTTCGAGCCAGCCGTAATCGATCATCGGCTGGGACTCGCTTCTGCCAACTTGGGAGACACGATAAGAGGCGTCGATTTGGTCGTGTGGTCGCGATCAATATTTCGGTCGAGCGTTTCTTGTTTACCCCTTAACAACATCCGAGAGACTTTTATGCTAAAGTTATGATGATGGCACGACGGCACTGTCGGAACTGTGATAAAGTCCTGAAAATCTGACACCAACTACGCCACCTAATTTGCCGTCTTACATGGCCGTCGCCTCAACCTTCGATCAGCTGTTGGTTCACCGGTCCACGCCAGCCGGTGGAAATCATTAAACCGTGGCCGGAGAGCACGGCACGGGACTCGCCGTTGCCGATGACCTTCAAATCTATTATGTAAATGGTGTCCTCGCGCGTCGCCACCGGAAGACAGGCCTCCTGGGAACGACAGAAAGAGAAAGAGAGAGACCCCGCGGAGACCGGTTTCCGGGCCAAACACCGGGTCTCCGGGTCTGTTTGAATAAGAGAAAAGTGAAATCACGAAATGGTCGTAATTAAATACGAAGAGGTAGGTCATGATCATCATCAACCCGCCCGGCGCGGAAACGTTCAACTTTTTAAATGCTCCTCCTCGGGTCGCTTCCAACGGGCCAGGACTCCATCCACCACCCTCCGTGTTCGCTGTGTGTGTGTGTGCTCTCAAGTGACTTGCGAAACGGGTGTGTCGTTTGCTGTACCAACACACTCCGAGCGCCCGGGGGTACTTGGCGTGGAAAAGTTTCACTCATTTAGGGCTCGAGAGCTGCGCTTCGGATTCGATTTTCCCTGGCAGCAGCAGCAGATGGTGTCCCCGCGAATCACGCGACAGCCTTTGTCGTGGTTGTCGTGCCCCGACGATTCGAGGACACCTAACCTCGCTGATGGCGTCGGTGTTGGTGGTAGTGTTCTATGTGGAATCCTTCCTTGCACATAAGTGCCCGAGGGTGACGGAATTTTCGTCGTCCTCATGGTGACTATCGGTGGAAATCGACGGCGCCGACGGCGGTGGAACCGACGGGCGGGGAAAAATCGTCGTCGCTCGCACACTCGCGGCCGTGCCAAGGTGACTTTCGGTCGTCCCGAGGATATTGATCTTTGCACGGTGGCTGAAAAGGTGTAACCAATTCGGAAAGGTTTTGGGAAATTTTGCTACATTTTAAGGACAGACTTTGGCCATTTATTGCATAACTTCCTGGGAATTTCGTGAGCAGCATAAAGTCGGGTCATGCTACTTCCGTAAGTGGGCCAAGCAATATTAACAACCCAAAGCATTCATTCATTCGGTGGAAAGTTCTTGTTGTAGTGAATTTTCGACCCAAAAACGGGTCACTATTTTGTTGTTAAAATACACCAACTCTTGAACATTTCAATACCAAACTTCACAGACAATTACATAAAAGATCACTCCACCAAAACCGCACCTGCGACTGAAAGGTTTAATTACGACACACTTTCAGTCCAATCCCAGCCCAAAACGGACCACGCACGGGTACCGTAAACATCCCTTCACTTCACCTACTTTAAGTTACGCGGCCATTTAAACTCAACTCATTAAAGGG
The DNA here is from genome assembly GCF_943734635.1 of Anopheles cruzii. Taxonomy (NCBI): domain Eukaryota; kingdom Metazoa; phylum Arthropoda; class Insecta; order Diptera; family Culicidae; genus Anopheles; species Anopheles cruzii. The sequence continues at coordinate 43,993,528 of NC_069144.1, read as the reverse complement.
CAACCTTGAACTCAACCTGCCACCCTTAATGAAGCGGCGCTGTGTAGGAGCCATCCGGCCAATCGATAATCGACCTACAGAGCCTCCCAACAACCAGCCAACGTGCCACCGTCGTCGCCACCGCGATGTGGCGAACCACTTAGCGTAATGTTTCTAATGAAAACCGCGCCCCAACGTTCACCGAAGCCCCGATCCCGGTGCCGGTAAAATTCGCCATGCCCTCGCACTCACTCTAATGAGCGACGCGGAAAACTGTGCCACCGCGACCGTGCCCGCCGGAGGGCTGGTGGAAAATAAATAAAGCTCTCCCCGCCGCGGCTGGGACGGCGGCGACGACGACGTCTGCCGCGCGCCGCCACCCCGAGTGGCCCGATTTACATACCGAAATTAATTTCCAACATCAAATAAAATAATCATCGGAACGAGGCGACGAAGGCGCCACATCGCAACAGGTTGCCGCTCGGTCGGTCGTTCATTCACACAACCACACGCCAACTCGGCTCAGGACGACGACGACCAGGACCAAGACGAGGACGAGGACGATTACTCCCATTATCGTTGTTCCAAAGTATTTATAAACTCATTTCACTTCCGTGCCGTGCCGTGCCGTGCCGTGGCGGGTCTCGGGTCTGGTCTCCTCGGTCTGGCACATAAGACCTCGGGGACCTCGGTCGCTGGCGAGGCAAAATCAAGGACACTCGGTACGAAAGACAAGTGAAAGTAAGCCACCCTTCTCATCATCGTCGTCATCATCATCATCATCGCCACCGCCACCGCCGTCGTCGTCGCCGGGTGCCAGGCGTTGTAATGAATATACATAAATTTACATAAAAATTAACCTCCCGACACCGGGTTGCTCTGGAGCCTAGGACGTGGGTGACGTGGCACCCACCGGCAAGAGCCGTCCTTCGGATGTTGGGGTGTCGCCGAGCGGTGACGGTGGAAATTTTCATTCAGTAAAACACTCGAGCTCGGTGACTTTTCACGAGTGCGGCGCGAAGAGAGCACCCGTTTTTCAGGAAAGTTTTCAGTCAAAGGTAACTTAGATAAGGCTGGTAATGGTTTTTCGAGAAATACGAGAAATGGGCGCTGAAGCAAAGATTGGGGCAAGGATATTATCAGCATCACAATCGCGGTCCGTGCGGTTTGAAGTCCACCCGGCTCAGCTTGGGGTGGCCCAGATCGAAACCGGTGGTGTTTTGGTCCATTTCACAAATGGTTGCCTGTTAGTCCCAGTAATTTGCCCTTCGCGGGCCCAGACGCTAGCCCACAATCAGCTCGCCGGAATCTACCCGCCGAAGAGGAGCTTCAATCCGGGACCGCGTTTTTGGGAGAGGTTTGTGGGCCATTTTCTTACTGCGCCGGGCGGTTTCATTCGTCGGGCTTTCCTTATTTCCGTTTCCGCCACGACCGCGTAATCCATGTTAATCGAAACGGAAGGGAAACAAATTGGATGAGGGCCGCCTTCAAAGCCGCGGATTGTGCTCGGCGCGTAAACCGGCAGCCAACTCCGAAACCCTGTCCCTCCCGCAATACGGGTAATCCCGGGGGGTTGTGGAGTCTCCGCGCCGAGTGGGGCGGAAAATAAAAACAATAAAGACCGCCCACACTGGCATTGGTGCTATTGGTTAAATTTACTGTGAAATTGTGCACAGAAGTCAGGAAAACGGTGCAAGAGTTTCTGACAAACATCCTTTTATTTTGTTTAATGATTCTTACCATCATAGAGGTCTATTAAATTTTGTTTAGTTCTTTTTAAAATGGGGCGACATAATTTTATTTTCTTTATTTTATAACTACACTACAGTGGCCAAAACAACAATCCGTTGACACCTTTTACAATAAGTAATTGAAATAGGAACCGAAACGAAGAATGTGCTGGAGACTATTTCTAGGAAGAACTTTTGGAGCCGTTTCAAAAATAAGAACCAATGTGTGCTTAAATGTATTGCATAGAACAATATTTTAATGGTGATGACATAGATTTAGAAGAATAAAGAAAGATTTTCTCCGGTATTTTCCGGCCAAAGTGCAGGATGTCGATTACTTTTACTCAAATTTTATGTATCTGTCCCAGTTTGATGGACAACACGTATTCAAAATAATATTCTGTCTCTGCAACTCCAATTCTTCTTCTTCTCCTGTGGCGTTACAGAAAAATCCAGGACATGAATGTGCACCAACCGGGGCACCGACAAAAAAAGGCAACAAACTTTCCCAACTGTCTAACAATGGGCCGTGTCACACTTATTACATTTCTGCCTTTTCGATCGGAACACGGACTATCTGCCGGTTTCGCGGAACGCAAAAAGTTCGACACAACTCTTGAAGTTTCATTTCTTATCATTTTCAGCGACACTTTGTGACCGAACCCACAAACCGGCGGGTTCGAGAAAATCGAACGCGCGCATAAGACGGCAGTATATAGCCGCCGGGCCGTACATAGGAAAATCCCACATGGCTGTCGCATGGGCCCTGCACACGTCACTGTCGATTTTCCGTCCGCGACTTTTGCTTACCCGTTCTCTCTTTCTCGCGGTTCCCTCACGCGCCAAAGGGGTACGAGCGCGTGGCGCAGAAAGCTTATTTAATGCTGCTTACACGTGTACCCATCCATCCGTGGGCCGTCTCTGCCGCCTCCGAGGTTCGTTAGCCCACACACCAAAAACGGACGCGGAAGACGGTCTTCTGTGAAGCTCTCGCTTCACTATCTCGGGCCCACACATCCTGTTCCCGCTCTCCCTCTCACTACGCCAACTTTCCCCGTTTTGGGAAGCATCCAAGCTCTTGCCGGCCAAGCCACTCGAGATCCGCCTTTCTTTTTTATGGCCCCGTGCTCCGCTTCGCGTTCCGAGGCGCACGCCACGGGGCGATTTTTCTTCCGACCGCACCGGAAAGAGTGGCGCGTAAATCTTGTCCTCCGGCCTGAGAGCTGCTGACGCGAATTTTCCTCGAGCGCGCGAACGGCGGTGGCCAAAAACTGACATAAGCCGTGGCGAAAATATATATTACCGCCCGTTATTATTACGCGCCGCTCCGTTCCGTGCCGTTGGCCCGGAGTGTAATAAAACTCCCCGCCGCCGCCGCCCACGGCACGACACTCGGCGGTTCGAGTAGCCGTGGCGCAGAAATGGCATCCTCTGGCTGGCTCGGCTCGAGTGGCTCGAGGGTTTGGGGTGTTGCTTCGCGCGCTGGCCCATTTTCGGGCCAGTGCCGCGCCACGGTTCCGTTTAACGGTTTCGGCATGCCGGCGAATATCCGGCACACGATAAGCAAAGCGGATCCGCGATTAGGGTTGGCCCCGAAACGCCGGAAAGTCGCCCGCGAGAGAGCCCGACGCGGCTGCACCGTGAAAGTGACACATTGCGCGCGCGAAAGAGTGCAAGAGAAATGGGCCACTCCCGTTGTTGTTCCGGTTGCCGTTGTTGTTGGGGATGGTGGCCGTCTAAACCGGCGCAAGGAGCAAGTCATAATCGTTGCCGTTGGGTTTGTGATAAATTTATTGATTTTGAATTATGCTTTTGCGATTTGCGAAGGAACTCGCGCAGGACACCCTCATCCGGGTTAGACAAAGTTTGGGGCATTTTTAAGGAAAGGTGTTCGATTCGCTAGGACAATTTAGTGTCCCTAGATTACATGATTACACTCCCGAAACTCGATTCCAACTGAATGCGCTAAAATTAAAATGCAGACAAAGGAGCAAAACCGAATAAAGAGCAGCACCGAAAGGATCGACAACAATCGGAATAAAATAATCGATTCAAGATTAATTTTAAATACTCGTTCCTCAAGACATCCAAAGACTGCCGGCTCCCTGCTTCACATCCAGAAAGGAGTACGGTCAACGGGATTTTAAAGGATCCTTTTTCAGCTACATTACGCTTTCAATTTGTCAATCCCGCTCCCGGCTTCGCATTAGTTCGAGCAAATCGCTGGCCGTGCCTGGTTCTAAGACACATCCCACAACCGAAGGAGATTGAAAGTACGAAACCATTGTGTCCAATCATGCCGAACTGACCCCCCGGCTGGCCGGCCTTTGGCTGGGCGGGAAGATTAATCCGCCAGGGCCGGCGGGAATCCTTTGCACACACCGATGGCCCCCCTCGATCGGCCAGGAGACAGCAGGGAACATAATAAAAGGCGCATTACATTGTTGTCCTATTTTATTTCCCTCGCATGCGAACCGACCCAAGCAGCTGGGGCCTTGGATTGGGGGGCGTTTTTTTTTCTTCCCCGCTATTTGTGGCGCACGAAACACAAATCCCTTCGACTTGCCTTTTGTCATCTGTCACGCTACGGCATGGCTATGGCAATTTCTTATGCTACCGTCTTCGTCGTCGTGTATCTATTTTCGGGTTCGATGGCAGGTTGGGCAAATAAGACCTCACCCCGTGGGGCCCCCCGGGAACGCTATCGATACGCAAAACTAATCACATGCGCACACAAGGCCCGAGCCCGAGCACGCGAGGTCCTGCCGGGCCGCCGGGTGGTGGTTTGTTTGCCCTGCTGGCCGCCGGCAAGACGGTGGGGAAGGATTACTGCCAG